>NC_058405.1:6475337-6540520 GCF_002201575.2 Neomonachus schauinslandi
TTTCTTTCTTTCTTTCTTTCTTTCTTTCTTTCTTTCTTTCTTTCTTTTTCTTTCTTTCTTTCCTCTTCCCTTTCTTCCTTCCCTAATTCTTTACTTTCTCTTTCAATCACCATGACCACAGTATTTGCTGAACACCAAGGATTAGCATTATAGACTGAATTTTGGTCTATTGACTTAAAACAAACAAACAAACAAACTTGGTAAAGGATACTTTCTCAATTCTGCACAGAAAACTTGGTCATGATTTGTATATTAAAAACCAGCAAAGACTTGAGTCAACAAGCTTGGATAGACTTAGAAGCATCCCCAAACTTCTGATTCACATGGATTATAGCAAAGTGAAAGCCTGTGCCTATTTTATAGAAGAAATCAGGAAGACGTTGGGCAATACAAAACAATGATATTTTATTATTGTTTTCTCAATAAAAATACTTATTAATTTACTGTTTATTTGTTTTTATTGTTTTTTTTCCTGCATGAAAGGGTGTGTTATTAAAAAAACAAGCAATGAGAATTACATTTAATACTCAGAGTATAGGCACAAATTGCCTATTATTTGTCAGAAGAAGCAGTAATTGGATCTTTTCTTAGTCTTTCAAAAAACTTTAATATCTTGGTTTTGCTACATCAAGTATAAGGAAATTATCTTAAGGAGCTTTCCTTTTTTTTTTAAAGATTTTATTTATTTATTTGACAGACAGAGACACAGAGAGATGAAACACAAGCAGGGGGAGTGGGAGAGGGAGAAGCAGGCTTCCCACTGAACAGGGAGCCTGATGCGGGGCTCAATCCCAGGACCCTGGGATCATGACCTGAGCCGAAGACAGATGCTTAATGACTGAGCCACCCAGGCACCCCTTAAGAAGTTTTCTTAACAAGGACAAAATAATGCATCTTTATAAATAGTTAAAAACACTTATCCTGAATCTTAAAGTGTGTCAAGAGGAAGATATTCATTGAAGAATGAATGGTGCTCCATGCAGAATATTAAAGATGGGGGTGAAAGAAAATTCTTTCTCTCTCTTTTAAATCAAAAAATAAATTTGTTTCTTTTTAAAGTGTGTTAGCATTTTAGTGCTCACTTGCTCTCTCTCCTCTCTCTCTCTCACTCTCTGATATTTTGTTTTCATTCTGTGACCCTTTTAGTTATGCTATCAACATCTGAGTCATGTGTGCCAAAAACAAAACATCATAAAAATTCCCCCCCCAAATTTTTATGACTTGAGCATAACCTTTGAAAGATCAGAGTGATTAAAACTACTGTGTTTATATGTACACTTATAGAATACGCCGTTAAGGTCAACATGAGGACAAAGGAGAGCAAGAAAAAAAACGGAAGATGACCAGAAGCACTTTGGAAAACTAACAAATCAGTAAGTCAACAGGGTGTTTAGAAGTGAGATGAAAAGAGGCTTTACCTGTTTGGAACTTTGATTGCTTGGCAATGATTATGCATCAAGAGAAGGGACCAAGGAGCTGGGTATCAGCTCAGGGCAAGAAGGTGCAGGGATGGACCAGTGAGGCTGGCCCTGGAGGAGCATGTCAGAGTTTCGTATGTTTCCTGACTTTCATGGCCCTACATTAGTGTGAAATTGATGAATGTGGTACAAACTGTGCCCAGGAATATAAAGGTGCAAAAGGTCCAGAGAATATGAACTCAGCTGGAGTTACTAAGCCTGAAGAGGTCCTGTTCAAAGGGATTCACTGTGGGCTTAAGCAACCCCTTGTTACTGTAGGTAAACCTGATACCAAGATGAGAGCATAGGATTTATGCTTTCAGGAAAGGGAGAAGGAGAAAGAAAGAAAATCATCTTTATTACGTGACTTCTGTGTACGTGGCAGACATTTGGGCTAGGCGCTCTAGGTTCGTTAGTTACTCACCTTTCAAAACAAAGTTGATATGTTTTCTTTGCAGGTGAAGGTACTGAGGCTCCATGAGGTTAAGGAAAATCCTCGATGTCGTACAACAGTCCAAGTGGATAAAACTCCTGAGCCATTCTTTTTTCTGGACTATTCTTAACTTTTTTTGTTTTTACTTCCTCTCGCATGGCATGTGACAGATGACTGTCAGTGTCTGTGTGTGGCTGTCTCATAGGGAATCCTACCTGGAACCACACCCTTTCACATCTACTCAAGGAAGCATACTTGAACCTTTGGAAGTAATGCCATTTCAAAGAGGTAATCTTGATCGTGTTCTAACAAAAATGCCAGCTACCATTTTTTTGAGTTCTTACTCTGGCCCAGGCAAGTAACTCTCTTGTAAGTGTTCTCTCTTTTAGTTTTCACACCAGGCCAGTAAGGGAGCAAAACTAGGATTAGAAGCTAAGAAGAGGCAAAGTGCATTTTAAATCGTATTTCTAATTCCAGAGTCCCACTCTTCATTGCTCAATACTGCAGAAAATATATATGTATGATGTATATGATATATATTGATATATAAATAACAGTGGCTAGGCACTTCCTATATATGTAATAATTACTTGCTGTATACATGAAAAAATAAGTGAAAAAAATCACACAAAATATAAACCACTCTCAACCTTTGATGTTGTAACTGTTATTGTTAAGACCATATTTGCCGGAGTTCTGGTACCTAACACCAATGCACATTTGTGTCTCAAAACTGGAGGTGAGAAATTTTCCCTTGGTCTGTTTGCCTTCTTTCTAGGGTAAGTGCCTGTAATTTGCTGGCAGAGAAGAAGAAAGCTGGGGCCCAAGACAGCAGTTGAGACGGTGTCACTGGGAATTACTGTCTTACCCACACAGGTTATGTTTAAGAAACTGTACATATCTGGTGGGCTTCAAAGTGATGGCACAAATATAATGGGGTTCTTTGCTCTGAGGAAGCTTATTTTCCAGGATGAGAGAGAAGGACAGATAAGCAAAAGGTTCTACTGTGCTTTGTTGAGTGTTCTTTTTTAAAAAATTAAATTCAATTAAATTGAAATTCGATTATATAACATATAACGTATTATTAGTTTCAGAAGAAGAGTTTTGTGATTCATCAGTCTTATATAATACCCCCTCATTACATCATGCACCCTCCTAATGCCCATCACCCAAGTTACCCCAACCCTCCAGCGCCCCCCCACAACAACCCTGTTTGTTTCTACTGTGTTTTGTCAAAGGTTCTTTTTCTGTTTTTTAAAGATTTATTTATTTATTTGAGAGAGCGAGAATGAGAGAGAGTACATGAGAGGGGGGAGGGTCAGTGGGAGAAGCAGGCTCCCTGCCGAGCAGGGAGCCCGATGCGGGACTCGATCCAGGGACTCCAGGATCATGGCCTGAGCCGAAGGCAGTTGCTTAACCAACTGAGCCACCCAGGCGCCCCCCCCCTTTTTTTTAAAGATTTTATTTATTTATTTGAGAGAGAGAGAGCAGGAGAGGGGGGAGGGTCAGAGGGAGAAGCAGACTCCCTGCTGAGCAGGGAGCCCGATGCAGGACTCGATCCCAGGACTCCAGGATCATGACCTGAGCCGAAGGCAGTCGCTTAACTAACTGAGCCACCCAGGCGCCCCTTGTCAAAGGTTCTTAAGAGAGGGTCCAGTACCACCTCAGGAGAGAAGGTGCAGTGACACAAAGGAGAAATTAGAACAGGGATCAAGGTGAAAACTTGACTTACGAAGAGGATTGCCAGGTTTAGCAAATAAAAATTACACGATGCCAAGTAAAATTTGAATGTCACAAAAATGAAGACTTTTTTTTTTTAGTATAAGCATATCCCAAACATTGCATGAGACGTACTTAACCTAAAAAATAACCCATTGTTTATCTGAAACGTAAATTTAACTGGCATCCCATGTAGTATGTATCAACCCCGCTTATGGGTAAACTAAAAGCCAGTTAAATTGATTTATAGGACTTATAGTGACTTCTAGATCTAATTTATACTCTGAGTTCCTCACCTTTATTAAATTTTTAAAAAATTACTGTGTGCACTATTATAGCAAGTGTCTGGTACAAGTTTGTAGAAATATGGAGAGAAACCTGTATATTCTCAACTGCGAAGGCTTACTTGAGGTATTGATGATAATCCTAGAACTTTTCCTCAGCCGAAAGCAAAAGACCTGATTTACCAAGATGCTATTGGATATCATCACTTAAATGGAGCACTGGGGAAGGTTACAACCCAGTGAATTCTAAATCCTTTCCCGGCCCAGAGACTGATACAGCAAAATAAAAAAGCAGTTGGAGGCTCAATTTCTTACTCACCTTTGAGAATATTGCCCAAATGCTTCTTCGAATAGACCTATGTTCCTAATTTTCTCTCTGAAGTTTTATATTGCCTCATGTTTCACTAAGCCTTCTTTTATAGATGGAATAATTAAGGAGGTAATAATGGTTAAGTGACTTGTCTGAGATCACACCTTGAGTCACTGGCTGAGGGAAGAACAGAATTCACGGTTTTGAGTTTTCCCTCCCCGCTTGGCTCCTAGGGCCCTGCCATCTGGTTTCCCCCAGCTTTAAAATTCACACAACTGACAACTGAAGACACCAGCTTCACCCATGATTGAGGAGACCAGAAAGCCTGAGCCTTGAATGCTGTAGGGGAAATGTAAATCAGTTCTGAGTTTAAGCATCATGCCGGACCAAAACATACCCTGCAACCTCCTTGGGAACTCAGTGGCCCCAAAAAGACACAAATTCCCTTGTCCGTGAGAGAGTACACCAACATCTATAGTCCAAATTAAAGAAAAAGGAGCTAGAATTTCTCGGGTTTCTGTAATACTTTACTTGAAGATAAATGTTTATTTGGAAAATTGACCTTTTTTAGTATCCACCTGTCTATAAACCCTACTTTAAAGAGAAACTGTAAGTTGGATGGGCTAATTTGAATGAACTTTAAAAGTAAACACATGGTTTTATGTGGTTTTCAGTTTCCTTGCTGAGTCTGTTCTTTTCCTTCGCCCCAGAGCTTGTGTGGATGACACACGTGATGATAGTAAGTGTGTGCGAATCAGGATACCTCTCTTTTAAATGCGTGTGCCCTCATTTTCTTCCCCAGGAAATTGCACAATGCTGCCAATAATTACTTTTAAATAATTTTAGAAGAACAATTTCTGGCATTTTATTCTATGCTGCTACCTCCAATGTGTAATGTTAATCTTTTTTCTTCCCCTGTAGTAAAAAGGTTACATTGTTCCCAAATGTACTTGTCTCTTTCACAGCTTCCAAAGAGAATCCGCTCCAGGCCATGGGGATAGATCACCTATCTATTTTACTCATATCTATGTGAGATCACTCAAGTCGAGAGAACAAACTAGCCACTGTTTTAAAGGCCTCCCTCTGGCTTTTGCCTCCCGAGATTGCACGCAATAACCTTGTACGAGTCAGTCTGCAGCGGGCTAGCCATGCAAAGGGACAGGCAGGTGCTAGTGTTAATTAAAAGAAGAAGGAAAATAACAGTACGGTATGTTCCTTTCCAAAGATCACATGGATTTTTCTCTGCATTTAGTGGCTTTTCTAATACTCTATGGAAAAGATGTATAAAAGGTTTAACATCGAAAAAGAAAAATAACAAAGGTCAAATGGTTGCTTCCAAAGTATGAACTGATATTTGTGAAGTACGTTGAACAGCGGAGGGTCTCTGGAGAGAGCAGAAGGAATGCCCACACAGATGAAAGCCTTCCCGGTCAAATGCTTCTCGAAGACTCCCAGTGACAGCAGGGAACAGAGACTTTGCCCACAGACATGACCTTAAATATTCCATGCCAGCCAGACTCCCTTAATTCTCTTTCCCTTCCTGGAGCTCATCAGATTGAGACTCCAGCCCAGTGCAGACGTGGTCCCCACAAGCAGGAGGGTAATGGTAAAAGCAAAACCAACGGCCAAGATGAAGTTGGCCGCGTCTGGAAGCAGTAGTTTTGCCCCCAGTCGGGACGAGGGAAAGTAATCTAGTGAAGGGAAAAGGGTCTTCTCTGGACTTTGTGTCCTGCATTCACAGGTAAATCAGTCCGGCTGGTCAGTGTTACAAACCTAAGCCATCTGGGTCCTCAGGAATTTTTCTACGCCCTTTGGCACTCCTATTTTATTGCTTTTCTTTAGGACCTCATAGGAAAACAGGGGATTTAGGCACCTGGGGGCACTTTAATCCAAGAGGCAGGTGGAGAAAGATGTCTGAGCCTTCCACATCATTTTTCCTGACTATGGAGGTTGGATTTATCCCCCAGGCTTTGAGATTTGGGACATTCTCAAGCCATGTTCTCTCTTGCTTCACAGAACCTCATTGTTTCTACTTGGCACTTTTGACTCAGAGAATGCTAGAGAAGACTTTTGATCTCTTAAAATGTACCCTTTCTTCCATGCACAGTTTTTTTTTTTTTTTTTTTGTTTTTTTTTATTTTTTTTAACCCCTTTACTTTAAAGTTGGGGGGGTTGTTTTGGAAAGGGTTTCCCTTTTTTGGTAAATTTTTTTTTTTTTTTTTTTAGTGAGAGAAAAGAGAGCGTGTGGGTGAGCTGGGTGGGGAGGGGCAGAGGGAGAGAATGTCAAGCAGATTCCATGTTGAGCCAGGAGCCCGATGCCGGGCTTGATCTTACCACCCTGAGATTGTGACCTGAGCTGAAATCAAGAGTTTTTTGCTTATCTGACTGAGCCACCCAGGAGCCCCTTGTTGGTGAACATTTCTAATGGGACATTCCGTTGGTGATTTGAAGGAGCTGTGCCTGGAATTATGTACATATATTACATATATACATAATTATGTATATATATACATAATTCCATATATGTACATAAATATATATTATATATGTATTATATATATTTTTATATATATTATATATATAAAATATATGGACACTTTTGCTACATATGTAATATATTCATTTTTGCTTTCTATAAAATAAATGTATGCTTTTGCTAATTAATAATTAATATGTTATATATAAAATATACCAGAATTTATTTCTATGTCATGAACAATCTCTTTCTTTCAAACTCAACTTCAATTCAGATATGGGTTAATTATAGAAAATATATTTTGTCCGTAATTAGATATTTCTACCTTTACCTTTACATTCACATTAGGTGAATTTGGGGGGACAAAAGAAAAATATAAAGTAGTTCCATAATGAAATCCCAGCATTGATACCTTTTTTTTTTAACTTTTTTATTATGAAAGTAATATACAAATTCTGGAAAAATTTAAAATATGGAAAAGTATAAATGAGAAAATAAAAATGTCATTATCCTACTACCTAAGGGAAAATGTATGTATATACATGAATATGTATACACACACACACACACAGGTAAAGTTGAGCACCTGGGGGCACTTTAATCTAAGAAGCAGGTGGAGAAAGATGTCTGAGGCTTCCACCTCATTTTTCCCAACTATGGAGGTTGGATTTAGAGGAAGGGGCAGACCCTGGTGAGCAAGTACATTTAACTGTTTGAATCTTCTATTTCTTTTTCGGATATATCTAGACTACATATCCTAGCGTGGCCCAGGATCTAAGTTCGGGCTAACAAAATCGAGAGTGGGAATAATACAAGCCACTTCCAGGATTGGCCCATTATACAATGCGGTGTGATCCTCTGCTCTTTCTTCCCTCTGTTGCTGGCTGGGTATGGTTGTCCAGACTGACCTAGAAAAGTAACCTGTTGAAGATGGCGGAATTTCTATCAAAATGGGTCCCTGAACGACCGTATAGGGGAAAGCTTCCTAACAATGTGATTTTACATGTTAAGAAATAGTTTTCTGTTTTTGGAAGTCTGGCAACATCAAGACTTATTTCATGTAGCAACCCATGTCACTTTAATATAGATCGTAATTAATCATCGTTCATTTTTCTATGGCTTCTTTCACATAAAAATGTATCATGAATAATCTTCCATGTCACCATTTGTTTCTTGGTTGTTGAAAGTATTCAGTGTTTGCCTGATCTTGGATACCGCATACTCAGCTGAACTCCTGCTGTTGATCATTCGTATTGTTTCAGCTTTTCACTATTGTCCCTGTCTGTTGGAGTCTGTACACATCGCTGGTCCTTTCTGTAGGAAACATTCTTAGCTTTGGAATTGTTCCAACCGAGGCTTGCAACTTTTTGTAGCTTTTATGTATTTTCCCTTTATTTAGCTTCAGAAAAGTTATGCCTATTTCACTCTGATAAACTGTACTTGCTAATACTAATTGGCGTTTTTATTCCTGTGGGGATTCCTCGGCTGAATTCCAAGGGTTGGGGTCACCAGAGAACCAGTATCTGATTAATTCTCATGTAATTGGTACCATTTGAACAGTTTCATTTGGACAAAGATAGAAAAGGGGATCTCAAAGTCATTTATTGGCAGAATTTGTAGGAACTTAAAGTTCAGTACCTCCTCCAAAGAAAAATAACAACTAAATAGCTTCATTTGGAAGTTGTTCGCTATGACTGGGTTTACCATAGGTCCTTCTTCCCCTTCCTCTCCTGCTCCCATTAGTTCCCAACCATCCCCCCGTCCTCCAGGGAAGGGGTGATAAGACTCTCTCACACTGGAAAGTACCTCATTTTCTCCACTGTGTCCTACTTATTTTCACGATTTTTTTTTTTACTAAGAAAAAAGTTTATGTCCTACAATTATCACTACTTGTGTTAAGTATTAAAATGTGCTGAATAGCAATAAAATCCTTAAGAGACATGATCCTCAACTCACATGGTACATTTTCTGTCTCTCTGGGACTCTATCTGCTTTATCATAATAAAGAGGCTTGTATATTAGAATTTTATAATTTCTAACTTTTCGGCTATGAGTATTAATGGAGAAAAATATAAAGTTCTATTTTTTCTATTCAATGAATCAAGTATCTTATTTTTGTCAGTGGGAAACAAAAATAAGAACACATAATAATAAGAAAATACAATAAGAAAACAAAAGAATAGGAATATGATAATAAAGAATAAGAAGAAAATAAAATAATAGTTGCCCACAGATAACTTTTATTTCTTTTTCCCTTTGAAAAATGTGTTGCTCTCTGATTACATAACAATAAAATATATAATGAAGTACTTTAGCTTCTTATATTTTTAGTAGTTGAGGGCCCATCCAAATTAGGAAGAATTCCTAAAGAATCTGTAAGTTCCTAAAACATTTGATATTCATTTGTGTTGAACTTTTTATATTTATATTTATTTTTATTTTTATTTATTTATATTATATTGATATTGATATTTAGAAACATGATGCTAAATGTTCTGTGTGTCATACTAATATTTAAATGAATCAAGAGGTTCTGTTTTTTGTAAATCTCATCAAGTGTCATTTTATCTTGATCAAGTCTGCCAAATAATTCCCCATACTTCCTTAAGAACCAAGTCACATATTGCGTTTTTATTCAAAAAGCCTTTATATTGCAGTTAGGACTTTGGATCGATTTTGCCCAGAGCTATATGTCAAAGATCAACCCTTTTATTAGTCTGATGTGAATAAGGGTTATAATTATAATCTAATGTGATTGATTTATGTGTATGATTTTCATAATTTATAATAGTCATATTATCCCTTTGGATTTCATGTAACATGTTCAGTATAATTTTGAAATAAAAGAGGAGTCTGTTGAAAGATGTCAGATAAAATTATATTCTTTTCCCAAACACATCTATACCTTTTGGGGTTCTAAAAAACAGTGAGTCTGTCCAGGACAGTGAATAATGCAAATGTTAAAATCCCAGCATTCACTCCACCAAAGTGGTATACAAAAATCACCCACTAAAGTCCAGTTTGGTTGCTTCTCTGAAAGACTGGATCTGTTTCAAGATGGAAAACTAAAATACATAAAAAATAAAACTAAAAATGATTACATTAAAGCAATTGCATTTCATGAAAATAACACAGGGTCAAGTAATACAGAGTAAGAGAAGAAAATAATCAGAATAAAAAAACTAGCTTTGTAAAGCAACTACAATTACTTTAAAGCTTCTCTCAGAGCTTCCTGGTGGCCAGGAGAAACAGAAAATCAGATGTTTTATAGCTCCCCTCTTCTCAGAAAGTATATTAATTAGTCAGGAGAGGCAACTTTGTGCCTAATCTGAGTTTTCCCACGTCTTTTAAAAGGAATATTGAATGTCATGGTAAAGACTGTCTTCAAAAGCAGTTTTACAAAAAAAAAAAAAAAAGGCAGTGATATTCCACTTATGCCTATATGTTCTAGCCATCTTTTATAAAAGCTGCTAGCACAGTGTTTGGCCTCATGAAGACGTGAAGGTATTTATCTGCCAAACTGTCGGCACCTAAAAGAGTGATTGGCATTCTTTTTTTTTTTTTTTTTTTTTTTTAGTGATTGGCATTCTTAAGCACCTGCAAAGTATAGCCCCAATGTTGTAACCACGAGAGAACGCAGTCTCTGCAGTCACCTGCATTCAGCCCCAGTTCTGCTCCTCGGTAGCTGTGGGACCAAGAAAAAGGTACTAACCAGCATCTCTGTATGGGAGTAATTTGCCTGGAGCGTGTCTCATGCATATTAAGTCCATCAAGACAGTTTAGTCATTATTATATTTATATATTAGTTTTATAATCAATATGTCTTTCAAAAGCAGAGATATTCTCTGTCATCAAAAGTATTCTAATAAAGAACGATCCATGACCAGCTAGACAGAGCTGTCTCTTGTTTCCCTCTCACGGTTGGCAATCATAACATGTTTTGAAGAATCATATTCTATTGCGTCAAAGTCACTGTGAAAAAGATTTTCAATAGGAGAGCAACATTTGTAATGCTTGTCACATCTTATTCCAATAGAATGTAAAAAATAAAAAAAGAGGGAAAGAAGCTGTGTTTAAATACACAATGATGTACTTTTTAAAGTGCAAAATAGAATATTCACGGTTGTAGGCAGGTTGTAGTGGAATAATGACCTCTTTATAGTATGCGTCATTGTGTCACAAGCTAAAAGGCCAAATGACAGCCATAATGAAGTCTGGGGATATAACATGTCATTTCTCTCGCTCCTTTTTGCCCAGAGGTGTCATCACTTAGATCTTGGAAATCCTGGGGCCAGACCAAAATTCTTCTGCCGCCCCTCACCCACATCACTAAAATCAGCTTACCATCCATTTGCCCAGGACATATGCAAGGATCTAAGGCAAAATGCTCTATCCTTTGGACATCAGTTAACTCAACTGCATTTGAAGCACAAACCTGTTCTCTGCTTCACAGGTGTGCTGTGTTGATCAAGCAAGACCTGCCCCAGTGACCGTGGACTGACATCATGATAGAAGAGGGTATAGTGGGGACATGTCTGCTCACCCACTTCGAGTGGTTACTAGCCGGGTCAGGTTCTTCATTTAATCCCCTTGAGGATGAGCTTCATTCTCTTTGTGACGTGATGTATAAGTATCCATCCCACAAAGTTATGCCCTTATATTCAACATACGCTGATTCTTTCAACACATATTTATCTAATGCCTATTGTGTGCCAAGCACCGATTTATATACTTAAATAATGATGTATTAGAAATTGACCTTGAGGGGGCGCCTGGGTGGCTCAGTCGTTAAGATTCTGCCTTCGGCTCAGGTCATGATCCCGGGGTCCTGGGATCAAGCCCCGGATCGGGCTCCCTGCTCCGCGGGAAGCCTGCTTCTTCCTCTCCCATTCCCCCTGCTTGTGCTCCCTCTCTGGCTGTGTCTCTCTCTGTCAAATAAATAAAAATCTTAAAAAAAAAAAAAAAAAAGAAATTGACCTTGAGGAGGACATCATCATCATCATTGCAACAGCTTATACTTTTTTCTGCAGTCATGATATATGTGGCTCTGCTCTCACATGGATTAGCTCATTCTGTCCTCACACATTTCTACCTATAGCACTGTGCTGGTAACACCATTTTACAGATGGAGAACTCAAGGCTCAGAGAGCTTAAACGACTTGCATATTTTCACACAAAACCAGTGTGCTTTGATTATTATGAAATCTTGTTCTCATATCCTCAGTGTACTCTAAAGGTTTTGGGGTGGGACACTCCTAGAGGCCAGGGAGTATAGTCAGGGATATCCAGGCAGAGGACGTGGACCCCACTCCTGTTTTATATAATTATGTGAGCAGATGGGAAAGGCTAATGACTTTTCGTCCCAGTTGCATTAAACAAGATTAAAGATGCTGACAAAGACTTAAGATCTGTGCTGAGGACTTCAGAACTCATTACCCATATCCCAAGCCACTGTCTTTGACTTGACATCATTCTCCTGGTCTGTACTGTGGATTGCGTATGCCTGTGTGTATGTGTAGGTGTGTGCACTGCTGTCCGGTTCTCCCAGTGATGTCACAGAGCCCTGAGGCCAGCTCCCAGAAAGTTTTGGTTTCCTCTTTATAGGACCCTAGAACTGACTGCAGCCTTTGGGTCTGCAGCTTGCCCTTTTAGGACCTGCTACTTAATTAGCTGTTGATAGACCATCTGCGCTGTTCAGAGTTTCACATGGCATCTGCCGTGATTCACCTTGGAATCTTAACGTTTAGAAATATTTATCTACTCATGAGCAGGTTCTCAGGTAAATGGCAAGATCCAGGCATGAGCCATTATAGGACTGTAGAGAATAAAAGAGCTGCATTTGATTAGTTTTAGTTTAGAATTGGGAAAGCGAAAAATGTATGGTTAATATAACTTGGAATTCTTCTGTTTGTCCTATAATCTTTCTACACAGATTCTAGAGCACAGCACTGCATTCAGGTGTTTTCCCCTCACGCTGCTTTGTATTCAGCCTTATTGCTTTAATGCTGTTCAACTTCAAAAGAGTTCTGGCAATTGAAGAGAGTTAAGATATGCGGGCATGTTGCAAATATGTTAACTACATTTTGAATATTACCAAAAAGATATTTATGGAAAACATGTTGTTTTGTATATATTTTTTCTAAATGGGTTGAATGACGTTTTCCACTTGCACACCAATGGTTCTTTGTAACCTAAGTCATATCCCGAACTGCTTGCCGTTGCCATCACCGTGCAGAGGATATATGTCATACATTTTCTCATGAATAAGTCTTCAGTCTGTTACCACAGTGAGCTAGTAATTGAGAGTGAACTGTCTCAAACAGGCACATATATAACAAATTAAAAACAAATATAGTATACACACACACACACACACGCACAATGTGCTCCGGATTACTTTAAATCATACTGTGGGTCACGTCTGTTTGTATAAGTGGTTTTAAGAAATTGTAAACAAGAAATAATATAAATCTTTAGCTTTCCTGTAGAAAGGCTCTTGGATATACTACTCTCTAAGCAATTTGATTCTTAATTTCTTAAAGCCAGTACATTTAGAACATTCTTTCTAATAAAAATAGACCATGACATTTGTCTATTTTCTTTTCGGAGAAAGAAGATATAAACTCAATCTGTAAAACATAAATAGCTTAATTTAGAATTACTCAAACATGTTTGAAGAGCCATTGAAAAAGAATTTTAAAGACTTTTTAAAGATTTTAATGACACTAGAAATGGATCATAAAGATGTATAATGATACTATTCAAAGTTCTATATTGTTTTTGTCACTTTCTTCAAAAAAATAGACTCTCTGTCTTAGTTTCTTAATATCATGCTATGTGACTCTGAAAATCATTGAGAACGTAAGTACTGTTATTGCCATAAGCCACGTGGTAATAGACACGAAGTTACCCAACCATAATGCATCACTCTGGACAAATGACAGGTCAGCTGAACAGAAGGAAAATGGGAAGAAGTACTACAGGGACAGTGAGGATGACAGTGATGAGGACAACAGTTATGATGATCAAATCAACAACCAAAAAGTAAGGTATCATCCTAAAAGAAAGGTGGTGCTTAGGAAATTGCTATGTGATACTAAAGAAAGCACATTTGTTTTTTTTGTTTTTTTAAAGATGAAAGCGGTACTTTTTTTTTTCTGAGTCTATTTAGCATACTTCAACTTTGACCTGACAGAACTTCGAGGTTTTTAGAAGTACTTAGCCAATCAGCCACGATTTTGATGAATTATGACAAGAGTTTTGATCAGCATTATTAAAGGGCAAGGTGCTTCCCTTGCTGCTTTGGGGAGCTTTTGGGTTCAGTTAGATGCTCTCTGACCATATACACACACCTACACCCTAGTCCTTTTATTTACTACTGGAAGTGGTTTTTCCAAACAAATTTTCTTCAATTTTCCCTAAGCTGTCTCTAAACTTCTTATAATGTTAAAAAGCGATCTTGGAATTCTGAAATTTATGTTACAGATAAGATTAGTTGTACTGTAATTCTAAGGCGAAAATATACTTTAGCAACAATGCACTATCTTCTTATAGTGAACACATGGGGGAATTTGTGTAAGTAGTATTGCCAAAGGCTAGAATTGATTAGACTTTTTTCTTACTAGTTTTCAGAAAATAAATTTAAAATAGTGAAAAATATTTAAACAGTACAAAGGTTTACTTTTCTTGGTTTTCTTCATCCTTAATAGACAATTCTTTTTTTAGAATTATTTTTGGTTTTTCATTTACTTGCTGACATTGTTGGGGAAAGAGGCATTGAGAGAATATTACATACACTGGAAAAGAAAATTTAAGAGTTTAAATTATCTGGGATGGGTAACGGGAAGGGCACAGGACAGTAAAATGATCAAGGACTTCTTTCGCTTTCAGGGTCCATCAGGCCTGAATTTGAATTCTGGCTCTTCTGCTCATAAGTGGGAATCCCCGGAGTAATTGAATTAATTTCCGTTTGGTGAGCCTGAAATGACAGTAAATATGGTTACTTATCCAGCAGAGACGCTACCACATTCTTTGTTTTACAGGGATTGGGTTTGTTTTGCTTTGTTTTTTCCTTAAGAAAATTTTCATGGTTTAGTTTTGTTTTGTTTTTGTATAATATGGCATTGAAACCTCTGAACAAATCCATATCTGGCCAGTGAGGCAGATGCTTTCTCCTTTACATTTTCGGGTTACTGAGCAACTTGTCAGCAGATTAAAACAAAAACAACAAAAAAAGACAACCTTTTGCATGACTTAAGTCTTTCCAAGGCAGGTGCTAGAACAACACGCACTTCTGTCGGCTGCAAGCAATCCAGCCGTGCAGGACACCTGGAGTAGGTGCGCGCCGTGCCCACTCCCACCACGGTCCTGCTCGTTTGTGGCTGGTCTGCAGAGCATCTGGACGCTTGTGCACAGTGTCGGGAAGAGGAGGAGGAGGAAACAGCAAGAATGCTAGGCTGGGAGGAGGAGGTCAGCCAAAGTTGTGCAGGGCAAGCCCGAACACGCCGCTGGTGCAAACCCACGCACCACTGATGTTCTTACAGTGGGAACATCTGGTGGAAGCCCATGATGGGGTCTTCATCGCCTTGAGCTGGCCCACGACTAGGCCGAGGATGCACCTTTCTGGCTGGGCTGCTGGTCCCACGCTGTGGTGCTGTGCTGGATTTTCTGCAACAGAAGGCTAGGCAACTTCTCCACAACGGCAGCTTCCCCTGGGATTGTTGTCCCTCCCATGGTTCTGGAGTTATGAAATAACTAGTAGTAATTCTGAACGAAGCTGGATCCAGTCTGTTCCCAAATTGGCTTGATTCCCATTATGGATCATCATGGGCCTCCCCTGAGACCTAGTGCTGACTCCAGAGTGGGCCAGGTAGCCCTTGCCCATCCCCTGATCCTTGGCAAGCGGGAATAGGATGTGGGGTGGGGGTGGGGCGAGTGGCTAACCCATTGGTAGAACTGGTGGGACGACTCGGGCAGGCTGGGCTAGGCCACACGGGGAGGGCCTGGAGATCCCCCATCCGGGTGGTCTGGCACAGGAGAGAAAGGCTGGGCCCCTGCACAGTGTGGGGGGGTAGGCACCTGGTTGTCCCTCTTGTGTCCCCCCATAGCCCTGGCTCTGCACAGCTTTTGGGGGATGGGGCCCAAGGATGCACAGCGGAGGCTCCAGGTGGCTCAAGCTCAGCTCCTCCGGCCCAATCCGTACCGAGGACGCTAGCCCCAGCACTCACCCAGGGGCTGGCACTGATTGGGTATTTTTATTATCAGCTATGCATTGCATAAAATGTCTAATGGAACTGGTGTATAACGTCATGACTTGAGATGACAAATAAATAGAAGGTGATTTTTTGGTAGATTGTACAGTAGGGCTGTGGTGAAAATTATCAAAGCAATGACCTGATTCTATTCAGTAGCTTCTAGATGTACCCCAAAGGAGAGAATCGGAAGACATTAAGAAGCTGAGTTATCCAGGGATGCCCGGATGGCTCAAGGGTTAAGGGTCTGCATTCGGTTCAGGTCATGATCCCGGGCTCCTGAGATGCAGCCCCACACCGGCTCCCTGCTCAGTGTGCTTCTCCCTCTGCCTCTGCCTCTGCCCCTCCCCGCCCCTCCCCACCCCTCCCTGCTGCTCCCGCGCGCTCTCTCTGTCTCAAATAAATAAACAAAATTAAAAAAAAAAAAAAAAAAAGCTGAGTTATCCATTGGCTCCAGGCTGACTCATGGAAGAAATAGCAAAGAAGGAGAATTAAACTCCTAATGTTCTAGATAGGATTATCGCATGTTGTGTCAATTTCCCTTTAGTAGAAAACAGCATCTGTGGTTAACTGGGAAGCTCCCTGTGTTAACGGAAGAAAGTTCAAAATGTGGGGGAATGATCATGGGCTGAATGGGGGAAAAGGGTCCTACTCAATCCCTAAAGAGAAGCATTTGAATGAGTAAAGGCAAATGGCTATAGCACTAAGAAGTGAGGACTGAAATTAGGAATGGAGAGAAATCAATAGCTTTGTTGTTTCCATAGTAGGTCAACTCTGTTCTTCTTTTGCGGTCTTATCCTCTTGGCTCTTCCTTTTGGATTGCACTGTTCTGCTCACCTCTCCCTGGGAAGTCGGTATGTTTGGTAAACTAAAAGGATGAAGCTCTCCTCCCCTTGAGAGTTGCTGCCTAATATTTTTCCTACCCCTACCAGAAGGATAAGTGGGTACCAAGGTAACAGGCAGAGAGATGGAGATTTGGGGCTGCATACTCTTTTTGCAACTACTTTTTAGTCCACTGGGGTTGATCTTTCAACATTATAGAAGTGCTTCTCCAACTGAGCTCGCCAGATGTGACATCCTGTGCTGGTGTCCTCAAAGCCATGTGATCAACACACTACATTTTCCTGAAAGATTTGGAGGTGGGGGAGAATAATTTATATCACAACGAATACGGACACATTATGACAGAATATTTGAAACTCACATAAATTTTCAGGATAAAAACAAGGCTTCAAGAGAATGTTATATGTTCAGTGTGATGCATTAGACTCTGGGGGTGATGGGGATGGTGTTGGGGAGGTCATGGAGGGGAGATGAGGGAAATGCTTGAAAGTCAATGTCCCATATTAACAAATGGTACATATTTGTGTATAGTGTACCCTTTAAACTGTATCTGTTGGGAACCCAAGTCATTGTCATGGCCAAGACAGAAATATTCATCCTGGTCACCATCATCATGACCAAATATTATGTATGTAGTGATGCTTGTAAAATATAAATCACAGAACAAATAGAAGGTTTTCTTTTTTAAGATTCATTTATTTATTTGAGAGAGTGTGTGTGAGCATGGGGGGACAGAAGGAGAGGGAGAGAGGAGCTTAAGCAGACTCCTCATGGAGCCCGATGCCAGGCTCGGTCTCACCACCCTGAGATCACGACCTGAGCTGAAACCAAGAGCCCGGCGCTTAACTGACTCTGACACCTAGATGACCCGAAGTTGTTTTTTTGTTTGTTTGTTTTTTAAAATGGCTCATCTTTTGGGGCTTAATTTAAAGCATTCTAGGTTGGTTGATTTATCCTTGTTAGAGAGAACACCCTTTAATTAAATATTTCTTTTATAAGACTGGCGAAGGTGTATACATACATATGTGTGTTTGTATAATTAGAATTTTAAGAAAATTAGTTCTTTCCCTTTTGTAGTGCATTCTCAGGTTAAGCTGTAGCATGTGAATGGGCATCTAGGTTCATAAATAATGGAATTACAGTGCTGATAACAATTTACTGTCCACATGGTAGATCCACAATTGTTTGGATTAGCTTGCTTGTTTTCATCTGCTGAAACTTCTCCATGAAAATTTTTTTAAACCTGTGGAAATAGAAAACTGGGAGAACTTCATTTGACAAACAGATGCCTGAGTTGTGTTTCTCTACTCTTACGATGTTTATAATGCCTTAAATGTTTACACATGCGTAAGGTACAGGAAATTCTCAAAACGGTAACAATTTGTTTAGGCTGATCTAATTGGTTTATTGGCTTAGAGACAAGAGCTTTTGAAAAGCACATATGGAACATCTTAAGGATTATTATTCTTTTTAAGTCTCAAGTAAAATGGAGACAGTAGTGCTTGACGAGTATCTCTCTGAGCTAAACAAGCACCACTGTGCAAATGTCTAAGAATATGGTGCGTGTGAAGGATTAACATCCGTCTCTTACCACTAAATATCTCCACGTAGGCTCATCTCACCTCTTTTATCACATTAATTGTCACCTGATGACTCCTGAGTCTCTTTTGCTCTTCTACCTTCCCTGATCCGTCGGACAAATCTTTTTTAAAATAAATACCATTTGTATCATGTCATGCCTTAGCCTTACAACCTGCATGAGCCCCTGTTCCCGACAATTTCAAGACCAAATAATTCTGCCTATATTTTTCAATGTGTAAAGTGTCTGTTATCTTTGTATATTTATTATTTATGTTCCTATTGGTGGATCTCTGGTTAAAGAAATTGTTTTTATTTTCTTTTACTATAAATAAGACCATAGCCCCCACTTAAAACTGTTATTAATGCACATAAAATTTACAGGCGTGTGGTCTTCCCTAATACATGTCAGGTCTGTGAATTTATATAGAATATATATAATTGTATATATACACACACAATTCAATCATGAGTTTCTTGTAACTGATAAATAGTCGTGAACTAAAAGAGTATGACTTCAAAGCAATGAGCAAGATTGCTAATGAAAGTGTAAGGCTGAGCCCAATAAATGGTTTGCTAAAAGTGCTTACCTGTAACAGGTGTGGCCGTTAGCTTTCTATGTATTCACTACCATCATTTTATTGATATATGTGTAGAATGCCTTTTTGGAAACACTTGCTAGACTATTTGACCTCTCAGAGGTTGTAGAATGTTTTTTAGTTGCCAGTATTTGCAATGTAAATTAGAAAAGCATAAAATTAAAACATGTAAATGCTTTTAGTTTCTGAAAATTTGCATTTTTTAATTTTTTTATTTTTTGAGGTTGATTTCCTGGTACTTACACTGTTTTCTTACCCTTTATTCCAGAGAACATAAGAGATGGAATAAACATAAGGGAGTTAGATAGATCAGTAGAAACATTATCTTAAATAAAACCATTTATTTCTCATTCGTGTAGTAGCTTTCCATGAATTTTATGTAGTAAGTTCTTTCAAAAAACCCCAGTGTCCTAAAATTTAGGAAATGAAAATTAGAGATGAGGCTGTCATCATCATAAGTCCTGCTGTTCAAGAAAAGTTACATTGAAGTTGGAAAACAATTTTATTTTGATACATTCAATGAT
Source organism: Neomonachus schauinslandi (assembly GCF_002201575.2). Lineage (NCBI taxonomy): Eukaryota > Metazoa > Chordata > Mammalia > Carnivora > Phocidae > Neomonachus > Neomonachus schauinslandi. Next base: position 6,494,812 of record NC_058405.1, read on the forward strand.
CACAATCATAGTATATAGATAAATAGATAGATAGATAGATAGAGATATAACCCTATATATAAAGAGGTATATATAGATATATATACTTGGTCATTTGCAACTGTGAGATGGGATATTTGTTCTTTAAAAACTTTAAAAACACATTAAGTCTATTGGTGACTCAGCTAAGACATCTACAAATGCACATATGTAAATGGGTGTGCAGCATGTATCAGGCACTGCATTATTTAACAGGTTTGAGAATTCAGCGTTCACACTAAACTCTGTAGGTGTTAACAGTTTAGTTGATATTCTTAGTTCACTTGGGCAGTATGCATCCTCTTCATGGCTCTTCCACAGGATAATTTTTTTTTCTAATTTAAACACAAGTACATTTTCATTGTTTACCATTTGTGGAGTATATAGAGAGTTTTTCAAATAGGCACACTAGAGAGTCTACAATGTGGTGTATTTTTGTCAATATTTGGAAATATTTATAGACAGAGCAGAAAGCATAACAAATAAAACCAAAGACTCGCACTATTATATAAACTTGATAAGAAAACAGGCTTTTCAATTTTGTTTATGTCTAGCAACTTAAAAAGGGTGTTGACATACAGTAGGTACTTAACAGGTATCTGTTGAAGGGGAAAGAAAGGCAGGACATCCTCCGCTTTATGAAATAGTTGGGGTCTGATGGGCTGTTCTTAGTGCTGGCACCCGATGACGCCTTATTGAGGGACCCCATGGAACTTAGCAAAAACCATCTGTTTCAGACCCCAGTGTTTCCAAGTTGAATTCCGGTACCAATGCTTACAGTAACTCTGTGATGTGGGCAAGATACTCAAACATCTACAGCCTGAGGTGTCTCCTTTATGAAATCAGGATAATACCCTTAATTTTAGGATGTTGAATTAAATGAGTAACACATATAAATTGCCTAGAATAGTCTCTGGACTGAAATAGACACTTAAGAAGTCTTGTTATCATTCCTTTAATTCCAGGAACAACCTGTGTACCTCATTGTGATGTCATACTTCGGTCTGTTACCTTTACTTCTAGCTGGGTATCTCTGAACCATTCTTCCCTGCTTTGATCTAGTCTGTGACCGCTCTGTAAAGTGATCTAATGAACTAGCACCCCATTCAAGTACTAGTAAACAGACAGTGTTTTACTACTCAAAAGACAATTAGTTATTTTTAAAGGAAATTGTTGAGGATTTAAAAGTCTTACCACATTGGAACAAAGATGTAATCACAAACTTTTAGATATAGCATCAAGACAATGAGCAAGATCCTTTTAACTAGGAGCATGACCTTCCAAATGACATAATACCATTTGATGTAATTACTTGTGCCCTATATGAACCTGTGATTGGGATAAATGTTCTCAAATATTCTAGGATAAAAAGTTAATTCTTTTTTTTTTTCTCACTGAAACCTTGACAACAAACTTGAGACATGTAAGTATCTGAGTAGATAAGAAGGTAGACTTACGGAGCAGTACTGACAGGCTTTTCTCTCTCTTTGGAATCTCCATATGTCATGGAGAAAGGGAAAGCAAGAAACAAATGTATGGCTATGATACCTGCTTTTGGAAAGTTCTAGTTACGGCTTTGAGCATAGCTGGTAGAATATGGCTACTGGTTAGGAAAACCTGGTAATATGAGATTGTGACTTTCCACTGGATCCATCTTTTGTCATTAAATACCAGATGCCCTGTAGAACAGGTCAAGGATTTCCAAGAGATGCTAGAACAGATATGTGAGAACACAGTTGGAAGAGATAAAAACTTGCCTTCAAAGATAACAACCATATCAGATCAAAGGTTGTTCCCATGCAGAGAATTTGGGAATCTACGTGTTGTAAGTCTTAGCTAATGACTGACCGTGAGTACATAAAAGATATTTTAATAATGACAAAATTAGGATAATAAGACCATCTATTTCACAGAATTACTCTGAGCATCAATTAAGCTAATTAAGTTAAATAACACAGACCATGGAGTCTCCATCCCAGTCTGTCTCAATCTTAAGAGCATTATAGGACTCAGTTCCAAGTTCTATCTAAGAAGGGATTTATGTCCAGGATCTTAACTTGGGGCATACAGTTAAAGGAGGACTTTACTACATCTTTGGCACCTCAGTGAATCTCCTATTCCTAGGGAAGATACAAGAAAGTTATGTTAGTAGAGTAAAAATTATCAACATCTCACCAAAGTCACCAGCTATCTGTTACCATTAAGCAATTAAATGTGTATTCACTGCCCACATTGTCTGAGATTCTTCAGAAGGCCCTGAGACATGAGGATGAACCAAGAAGGACACATACAGTTTTTGGAAATAATCAGCTATAAAAGAAGCTATTAAAAGAGCTGTACAAAAGAAATACATAGAATCCTTTCTGAGAACACAGCAGAGAATATTAGCTTCTGCCCAGGAAAAGAAGTAGGGTCAGGAGATGCTTTCACATTTCAAAAACAGTGAGTAAATGTTTTTACAAAGACTAAGGAATAACAGTTTCAGGGTTTTGGTCTTTCGGGAAGGTTTGGGAAAGACACTATTGTTATAGTGTAGCATATTTTGGGGGACAAGGGCAAAGGACAGAGCTGGAAAGATGGGCATGGTCTGACATTTGAGGGTCTTGTGTGCCAAGCTAATGAGTTAGCCTTATTGTATTCTAAATCATAAAGAGCATTAAAGAATTTGGAGTGGAGGTTGAATAGGATTGGATCGGGATTTTGTCAAGAGCACTCTCAGTGATGTGAAAAACAATACATAGGTAGGTGGGGTAGGGGGCAGGGAAAATAGTTGGAAGTTTGTTGCATCAGTTTGGTCCAGAAGTGTTGGGATTTGAACCAAAGCAGTGTGAGTTCTTATGGAAGAAGTCTCCTGGGAATTATAGTCTCTTGGGTCGGAAACGATGTGTCCATCTAAAACGCAGGATTTTGTTAAGGAGGAAGAGGAGAAGTAATAGTGGGGCGAGTAAGTCACGTTCTCTGCCATTGTCAACAAGAACTAGTCAATGACACCAGAAATAATTTTTCCGTCCACCCTTCCCACAGTTGGGGCCTCTCCGAAACTGACGGTCTGGCCCAATGTGACAACATTTACACTGGAGTGCTACACGACCGTAATTCCAATGTTTTCAAACTTGGGGTTTGAAAGTTTGTCTTGGCAGATTTCCCTCCACTTGGGTTTGGTTTGTTTGGCTAGAAAGTGGCATATTCAGACAGGCTTAAATCCCAACCGTAGCAAACACAATCTTCGGCTTTTCGGATTCTATAGTTCAACACACCAGTGATCCTAGGTAGACAGCTCTGGATTACACGTGGGACGTGCTGGCAAGATGTGGGAGTTAGGTCATGAATATAGCATCGTTGGCTGCCTGGCAGAGGGGTAGGAAGAAAATTGTGTCTGGAGTCTGGTGCAGGCCTGACTCGGCCACTTGCTTATTGTTATCCCCTAGAGGAAAATACATCAAATGTAAGTTTTTGGATACACTGCAGAATAGTTCAATTTTAGGCAAACTTCCTAAACCATCACCTATCCATTTCTTTCTTAGTTCACGTTCGCTATCTAGGAAACAAACACAGGCAAAGCATACTTGTGCTTTGTGTCTGTATCCTCTGCTTATATTCTTGACTAAAACAGCCTTGTTGATAACTTAAAATATTTTCTGGGTATTTATATGTATATGGCCTTCCTGGCTTAAATAAAATGATTACTGGCATTTGATAATTTAATGAATCTTTATTTTTCCTGGAACTGAGAACGTTGATGTTGTAAGGGAAATGATCATGAATGTTTCATTAAAAGAAAATCCGGTAATCAAATATAATATAGAATGAAGAGAAGTGCATATAGCCCAGTGTACTGGAGGTTCACAATGTCTTTCAGCAAAAAGCAATCTGTTAAAAAAGAAATAACCAGCAGTTGTCACCCTGACGACTCTTTGGTCCAAAGGCATCTAGGACTGATATATGGACCCTAACAGCTAAGCTACTCTTGTCTTGGTACTTGTAGAACTCTTCCAGAAGCTGGGAAGATCCGTCATCTCCTTTCCCTGGGTTGTGAGGAGTAAATAAAACAATGTATATAAAAGCACATTGGATGTTCTAAGTTAAATACAAGTATTTATGATTATTCTTCTCATCCGAGGAGACAGAGTTTCCATAAGTTAGAAGGGCTCTAAGAGGCTTCAGGAGGCTGTTTCTTGAGGCAGAGCTGGCCACACGCATAAAATTTGGGGGTTTGACTCATAGATGATACAAATGGGTAACCTTGCTTCAATTGCCCAAGGAAAGACATCTGTCTCACTAAGGGGACTGGGTAATGGGGCCATAAAACACGCTTGTGGACGGGTCTAGTGAGAAATATGAAAGTTGAAATGGACAAGGAAAATTACCTATTGCAGCACAAGATGCTTGCTTTAAAAATTGCACAGGGGATATTGATCTGACCAAGACTGGCAAGAAAAATACATGGGAGGTGCATATATGTGTATGTGTGTTGTGTGTGTGTATGCATATTATATTTATCTCTGTGGCAGAATAAAAAAGGAAAAAAGACTAGCATCTGACATATAAAATAACCCTACAAATGTGATTTACCCATAGAGCAGTGTTTGTGTTAGAGTGATTTAATTATGCATTTAATGCTAGAAGCTATGGTATTCATTTGATAGGCAATCTAACATCCACATACAAACTGTAGCTGTTGGATCATTGTAATCAATCCTCTGAAATGATACTAACTTATTTTTTCCCTGCAAGTTCTTCACATACTCAGTATGTGCAATTCGAGTTTAAAGGTTGCATTTTCCTCTGTCAGTAACAGGTTTTTTTGGAAAAATATCCCAGGAAATGTGCCAAATTTCTTTATAAAAATTATCTCTTTTTATTCCCCCAAAGGATCACTTAAAGTGAGTACAATTTCCACCCTCAGTATGCAGGGGCAACTGAGTCTCAGACAGTGAAATGAGCATCCTCAGGTCACACGGGCTGGTTATGCAGAACCGGAAGTGACCTTGGTCTGCCTGACATCAAACCCCTGCACTCAGGAAATTTACCATACCGACACTAATGGGTTGTTATCAGCTCAAAGAGGAACTTCCACACTGTGGGGTTTTGTTTTCATTTTTAACATTTCCAGCCCATCGAGGACTCTTATTTTTGTAAAATACGATATAATGTTACAGCAAAGTCAAATTGCTATAAAAGTTTTGAAATGATTCGCTTTCTCATTTCTTAACTCATTATAATTTGATCATAAACTGTTCACAAACTGGTTCCAATCTCCTTTCAGTAGCAGGGATTTAAATTCCAATTTGGGATTCCTTGATCTCACTTTCTAGAAGTTTCTGGTGTCATTGAATTCAAGATGTGGAAAGAGTTTCCTCCAGCAATGTGATTATTTTCATCTTTCGTCATAAATGACATCAAATGTCTAATATAATTTGAGAGAACCAGGAAGTTTTATTACCATGGCCCCAAAAATAGCCCTCTCAGAGAAACCCCCTCAGTTTTATGAGCTTCCTACATTGTGCCTTGTAAAGCAGGATAGTTTATAAAACGTTTCCATTTTTGCTTAGATATGTTTTTCCTCATTATCCAAAATGTTATAGGGTGGTTTTAGGGTTTACGGTATTATTTGCAACAGGACTAAGAATCCAGTGTTTTACCCTATAGTTGTATTTCTTTCTTGATGCTTAGAATTCACTTTTCCTTCTGAGAACTTGGCCGAAGTCTAAAGTTCGGTAAGATTCTCCTTCATATGGCGTGTATAAGCAAGAGGACTGAGCATCTCTTTAGACAAACCTACCGGTATTTCTAGCAAGTCTAAAGTTAAACACGTCCAGCCCGCACTCTCTGGGGTTCTATTTTGAGTTGGGTAGGTATTGGCAAAAAGAAATGGTGCTGTTCTCTTTAATCAAACTTATTGGCTAAGAGAGGGTTATCATTTATCTAACTATATCCGAGATGGGCAATCTTCTGTGACCACGGGGGACAGGAGGAAATTTAATGAGGGCAGACTTCTGGGAGTAAAACAAAAGATCCTGGTGGGAACTTAGCTGAATGGAAGGGACTTACCCCATGTGAAGGCATTCACAGTCAATATTGTAAAGCTCTGTATGAGGCAAACAAAACAGGTGTCTGGGCTGCATTTCTATTTTCAACTTCTGTCTGCAGCAGCGTGAATGTTTCAAAGCTTTAAAATACAATAAAAGCTAATTCTAAACCATTCAGCTTCATCCAATATAAAAATATAATTTTCTGATTTATAAGCTACTTATATGGTTTCCCCCCAACAACTAAAATTCTCCTGGTTTTGAAGACCATGTCAAGGAGAGGGGAGAACGTGTAAATAAGAAGCAGAAAATGAAGGACGTGGCGGAGCCAGGCTGCCTCTGATCCACGGAAGCTGAGGTAGTGGTTTTGCATGGGGGAGAGGTAGGGTGGGTTCGCTGAGGACGGGGTTCACAAGGGAGGTGCAAACCGAGTTGAGGACGTGTTCTACTCCTGGGTAAGACTTAATGAATTCTTACTGTGTGCAAACACTGGTTGGCGCCTTGCATGGGATGTTATCATTTATTACTTTCAACAACTTTATGAACCAGTTATTCTCAGTTTCTCCGAGGTGAGCAGGGTTTTCACTAGGGGAACTTAAGCACATTTGGATTCTTTTGTACATCGTTACCATATTTACATGCATAATTCATAACTTCTTAGAGCAAATATTGAAGGTGGAAGAGATTTTATGCATTTTAAGTGTTCTTATTTACCTAGATAATGACTTATTTTGTGTTTATTCCTCTCATCGCTGTCAGATCCCCTGGGGAAGGGCTTGTCTCTGTTCTCTTTGGGACCCATGAGCATGTATGTTGTGAGGGCGGGGTTTCCTGTCTAGTTCATGGATGTGTCTCTCATGAATAGAGCAGCATCTGCCTCATACTAGGATCTCAGGGAACATTTCCAAAAGAGTAAGTGAGTGAATGAATTGTTCCCATCTTACAGGTGAGGATGGAAAGATTTAGTAACCTGATTAGGGTTATGTGACTCAGTCTGAATAAAAAACCACTGCTCTTGACAATAAGGTTAATCTCTGTGCAATGAAGAACCATTAATTAGAATAATTTCTTGTGTGGGGCGCCTGGGTGGCTCAGTTGGTTAAGCGACTGCCTTCGGCTCAGGTCATGATCCTGGAGTCCCTGGATCGAGTCCCGCATCGGGCTCCCTGCTCGGCAGGGGGTCTGCTTCTCCCTCTGACCCTCTTCCCTCTCAGGCTCTCTGTCTCTCATTCTCTCTCTCTCAAATAAATAAATAAAATCTTTAAAAAAAAAAAAAAAAAAAAAAAAAAAAAGAATAATTTCTTGTGTAAATCTGGACTTGGATGTAGATGGTCCTGGCCTCAGTGGGGAGAATGGATGGCCATATGGGGTCTGGGCTGTGGTGGGCACTGAGCCCAGGACTGAGCCACTCTAATAAAAGAGGTGGTGGGAGATCAGACAGACACCCTTCAGGACATTTTGATAGTCAGGCATAAGAGAAAGGTAGTCACAGATGACCTTAAAGTTTCTAGAATGGGAGACTGAATCTTCACAGGAGTGTCCAGAAATTTCTTCTTCATCCCTGACCGAAGACCAGTCCCCTCCTTGACTGTATGACCTTCTACAGGAGGAATGACAGGTAGGAAAGGAACAAAAGTAGGACATCTCCACCTGCCCGGCTGAGTCAAGCCTGAGAATTGCAGGACTTATAGGAGCTCAGTCCTCCTCATGTCCAGTTTGAGGAACGGGTGAGAGAATAGAATACAGATGAACAGTCCCTCTCTTAGGGTAGCTCAGAGCAGCGGCCCTAACTCACCTTTCCGGTCCAGCTCTAAGAGCAAGTACAGCCCTGCATATGAGAAGTTTACCCGAGTTACCCATGTTCATTCCACCTCTGAGGGTCAGTCTGTGTGTTCATGGCGCTTTCCCTTCCAGTTGTTGCTGCTTTAAAACATATCATCTTTCGGATGGTCCAAGTGCTGTGGTGTTTACAGCTAATTGACTGCAACCACTTACAGACCTCTGTTCCTTCTCCACTCCTCCTGCTTCGCTTGACTAGCCTTAAAAATACAAAAACAAAGACCATATCATCTTTCACTTTTTAGCAGTTGTTTTAGTGCTACTCTCTTATAATGCCTGTTAGATGTATGTTTTGATTTTTAGTAGTCATAAGCAATTTAAAAAGACCATTTTTTTTTTCATCCTTATATATATCTATGCTTTGGCTCTCTTAGAACTTGTGCTATGGTCATCGTTTGGTGTATGTGCTCAAATAATGCTGTTATGATACAGCAGTGACAACTTCTCGATTGAATAAATTCCTCCCTTGAAGTCAGTGATGACAGGTAGGTAGATAGATACATAGGTAGGTAGATAGAGAAAGAGAGATGATGGATAGATAAAGGGAGTTTATAGATAGAGGACAGATAAATAGGTGATAGATGATAGATAGATAGATAGATAGATAGATAGATATTAGATAGATAGATGTTAGATAGATATTAGATAGATAGATAGATAGATAGATAGATAGATAGGTGATAGAGCTTTCTACCTTTGTGACACAGTTGGATGGATAGGCAGATGAGATAGCCCAGCATGACCATTCCCAGTGAATAATTCCTACCTGGTGGACAATTACCTATCTTTGAGGAGGTGACCTGTCTATTTTTAAGACAATAGGGTATCATTGCCAAAAAAGGTGACCTTATTCTTGTTTCTTATAGAAACTGTTCTAAGTGTGGGAAATTTATTTCCAGGGACTAGATTACTCATTGGGAGTATGAGACAGGTAGTAAACATCTATTAGCTGATGTGGGACACCAGACAAGATACAGTTTTGACTTTCTCAGAGCCTACATTTTGAAAAAATACTTTAACCTATTTGAAATTCACTGGAGATCCTAATAAAAAATAATACATATTTAGGAGTTGGATTAGTGGTGTAACAGGATTCTCACAGGCCTCTAGGAAATCTTCCTCTCTGCCTCTAACAATTTTGTTTTGCTGAAGTATTACTGATTTAATGTCACAGGATTGGAGCTCTATATTACACTGGAATACAATACATAATGAACCTTAATGCCAGATGTAGCCTTTATCACAAAAGCCTTATGGAGATTGAATTGTAGGAGAATTTAGTTTAGAGATAATATAAGCTTGAAAGCGTGATTGTTTGCTAAAAACATTATAATTCTAAACTCAGTGATACTTTATGCCAATTAATGATTTTGGGATTATTTATTAGAGCATTTCAAGTTCACAGAAAGTTTTAAAAGCCCAGAAAGTGTTTACCACACTGTCATCTCAAAAGCAATAGAAGTGAAAGCAAAAGGAAATGCTTCAACCACCTTCATTAAGAAGTTTATTGAAGTGCTCATTTCAACAGCAGGGTATAAACAGAGAAAACAGCCTTTAGAAATAAATATTAAAAGCTCATCTCCATAGACCTATAGGAGAGAACAGAGAGCTAACAACATTTGATATAGCTTGGGAGACTATTCCTCAGCTGGAAATGCACCAAAGAAAACCTTTCTAAGAAAGAATTTTTTTTTTTTTTTGAGAAAGGAATGGAAATTTTCTGAAAGCCCATTAAAACACTCAGTGTGAAATAATAGAAAAAATTAAAGGATGCGTCATAAAATAATACAGACTACAAAATCAGCAGGTTATAACAGAAAAGGAAAAATACCACCTCAGTCATGTTAATAAAATGAGAAGTGAAATTAAACACTATAAATAAGATTTCCTATAGTCTTTAAAAAGAAAATGTTTCAAAGGGAACCATTTTCCTGAGGCCCGTTTCAAATAAGTCCTCTTTCAATGAAATGCTATCATTCTATGGCTCATTCTGGCTTGGAGTCGTGACATGTGGGTGCTGGGCAGTGGCGTGGTAGAAAGAACAGTGTTTTGCAAGGAAATGATATCCAGTTCAGCTCCTGGTCCTGTTTGCTGTTATACAGCCTTAGACTTTATCCCCAGGATCTTGGATTTGCTATCTTCGAGTTGCATGAGGCCCATTTGGGCTCGTGATGAGAGCATAGGTTTTAGAAGTGGGCAGATCTGAGTTGGAATCTGCCATTACAGCCTTATGGGCGAGCAAGTTATCCCCTACAGAAGCCTGTCTCCTGATCTATGAGAAGGATACTAATATACACCTCTCATGTTTGCCAGGATCGCATAAGCTAACTGAAAGTGTTCAGTTTAGCACCTGGTACCTAGCAAAAGCTCAATAAATGAGGGTCAATGTGACGTTGGCGATAATGACAGGAAAGATTAAGTGATACACTAATACAAAGCTCTTGAAATCTGGCAAGTTGTAGGTAAACAGAAATTCTCTTTCCTTGTCCTACTATTTTTGAACAAGACATAAGGTCCTTAATGGCAAAGGCCGGCAGGTACCATGGTGCCTATTACTACAGATATTTGGTTAGTATCTGTTAAATCAATGACCAACTGAATAACCACATACATGCTCCCTTCACGACTGTATAGTATTTCGGAGAGTCTGATCATTCTGTGTCTTCCTTACCTCCTTTGAAAAGCAGAACAACCCCATAAGCGAAGTATCACTGCTGTATTTTCCCCATTTTTCAAACAGGGGTAGGATTCAGAAAAGTTGACGTGTACTAACTGAGTGACGTAGCTGGTTAGCGGATCCAGTGTTGCTATTGCTTAATTCAGTGTACTTTCTCTGATCACACACAGATTTCGGGAAGTTCGAGAGTTTTGTACAGAGAAGTTGCTGCTCACACATAAGAAACAGACTTCTTATAGGAACACACCAAACTCCCCCAAAAAGATAGCCTGGGAAACACACAGCATCAACAGCTCCGTAACCTTCTTTAGAAATAGAAGCTAGAGCTTTGTAGGCCACAGACAGCTTCTTAGGGACATCTTTTCCAAAGATGCAGACAAAACCCAGTGTTATTCTGCTCACTTTGTACAAAACTGGAGAGAACAAAACACAGGGGACCTGGATGTTCCTTTAATCAATTTCAGGCCCAAATTTCACATCTGGCATCTAAAGTCAAATGAATGTTATGGGGGCCAAAAAAATGGAAAAGAATGGAAAGAGGATGCGAAACAGAAATGTTTCTATTTACTGAGAAGGTAATGCTCCTATTTACTGAATTTGAACCAAAAAGAGCAGACAAGGATATTCTCTCTCCTCTTTCCCTCTCTCTCCTCTTCTTATTAACCTTGTTCTTTTCATGTTAAATCAATTTGTTGAATTCCTGTCTCCTGACTCCCCACTTCCCTTCCTGTCTTAAACTCTGAGGATTAATGTAACTGGCGATCAGATCTGGGCAACCAAGGACCACAGGTGGCTTTTGCTTGTAAACAGAAAGCTAAGGTGGTTTTATTGTTTATATGGAAGTCATTGAGCAGATCAGTGGGTGGATTAACTAGAAACTCTTCTTCCTGGGAAAGGTCAGACTTGTGCAAATAGGGAGGGCTCCTTGCAAGCTTGTTCTCACTGCCTGGAAAACCCCATACCTGCCCGCCCTCACATCTCCTGGGATGCAGGTCATCACCCCCATTTTATTAAAGGTAATTAATAATTATGTTACGGTGACTGCCTCTCTGATAGTCTTAAAATGGAAACACCCAAGAGGGGAACACCGGGGCAAAAAGATCTGGGATTTAGAGAATACATGAGAAAAATCTTTAAATTAATTTCAAATGAGGTAATTATTGCCCTAAATAAATGGTGTGGTCTAGAGTACAGGGAACATTTTTTTTTTTTTTAAGATTTTATTTATTTATTTGACAGAGAGAGACACAGCGAGAGAGGGAACACAAGCAGGGGGAGCAGGAGAGGGAGAAGCAGGCTTCCCGCCAAGCAGGGAGCCCGATGCGGGGCTCGATCCCAGGACCCTGCGATCACGACCTGAACCGAAGGCAGACGCTTAACGACTGAGCCACCCAGGCGCCCCGAGAACAGTTTTTTCAGTTTGCGTGAGGTCCATTCTTTGAACAGGTAGTACAATTATCCTGCAAGTGAGAAGCCAGGAGTCTGATGCGGGGAAACAGGAGGACTGAGTAGCTTTTCCAGCTCAAGGAATAGTAGAGCTGCCTTTCGAGTGGCAGGTAGCACGGTGGGAAGAAGGTGCGCTTGACCAAGACTGAGGCCTAGGTCAGATGGGCTTTCTTTTGATCAGCTCTGTGGCTTTGGAGAGCTTATCCAATCTCTTTTGCTTCCCGGGCAGGTGGTTGCGTTTGTGACGACACATACGTCATAGGGCATCGTGAGCGTTCGGTAGAGAAGCTCCCCTGGGACTCCGAGCGCACCTCTCAGGTTAGTCATGCCTCGTAAAAGCATCAGTATGTCCCGCTGCAGAAGGGAATGCGTCCAGATCATTCATTCGTTCCACGGGATTTGCCGTTCCCAGATTGCGTGGCTGTGCAGTCAGGAAGGGATGCGATGTGCTCCGACCGTTCATCAGTCTCGGCAGGCTAGTCGTGAACTGAGCTGAACGGAACCCAAGGAACTCACTGCTAGCGCTCAGAAGCGCTACTATCAGACCCTCTCCGCCTGACCAGCGTAGACAGTCAGAGGTGTCTTAGGAGGCTTAATCAATCATTTGCCTGTGAATCTTGATCCAATGAACTGGCTAATTGCCTAGCGTGATCCTGAGATGGCATGCAGATAATGACAGTGATGCTAAGGATGGCCCAAGATAGTCAATAAAGGCCCCGTTAGAAATGCAAAGCGCAAAGAGCTACGTGTTAGTGAGCGACAGAGAGCGCAACGCATCGGGCAATGATGATTGAATCAAGCATGTTTTCATGCTACTAGGTCAATGAGGAAGAAAAATTAAAATGTACTAAAACTGAACAAATGATATGCAGGAGAGATTTTGGCTCTCAGCCATGATCCTGCAACCTGGTGGAAGGGGCATTCTGCGGAGACTGTGTCTGGGGCTAGCCCAGACACCCTCCCCCCACCCAAGGATGGCAGGACACTGCTGAAACTGACAGGCTGAGATCAAAGGACACGCGGAGGTGAAATAAGATGGCCTTTTGTTAGTGTCTGCCTTCCTGGGGCTGAGAGTATAAACAAAGATGTGGCCTTCACAAAAACACGACTATCCACCAGGATTCTGCAGACCCCAAGTCAAAGAGTCCCCTGGAATCGAAACTTCTCAGGGCTATTAGATAAAAAAACAAAAACAAAAACAAAAACAAAACACCAACCCATCACTAAAATCCCTTGTCACATGTCTTTCTGTCCTAACAGGCTCCTCTGAAAAGGAAACGAGGAATTCTGTGTGCACAAGGACAGTTTGGGTGAGTGCTAAAGAAAACGCAAATCTGAGGTCCAGTGGTAATTTATCCGCAAACCTTTGTGCAGGCTCCCCCTTCCTGCCTCTCCCTCCTTAAGTCCTCGAATTGGAAGGAATTCATTTTGTTAAGAAGAAGTTAATTCCAACATTCCTGCCCCTGTTTCAGGAAAGGGAAGGGCCTGATCTCAGGTCTCTGCTCACGTAGGGCACCCACTGACTCCTGAGTGCTGAGGCTCCTGTCTCCCACGAAGGGGGCTGAGCAGGTGGAAGGTCCGGAGCCTTTCCTCTAGAACTCACTGTGTTCTGCTTATCAGCTCCAATAGCTCTACCCTAGATCTTAGCTGCTAAATAGCTACATTTTTCCATCTGTGGCAACTGTATACATTTTCTTGAATCTTCAGATTTTTCTGGAAAAGCATTTTGAGTCTTCTCGTCTCTGCAACTGTGATTCTCAAACTTGAACACACTGCTAAAAATGCCAGTTCCTTAAATTTATGATTTTAGCAATGTGGCTCGGTGAGTCAGTAGGTAGCCACAGAACCTGCATTTTTATGAACACTTGAAGTGAGGGTAATCTAGGCTGTCTGCACGCCACACAGAGAAATAAAACTCATCCTGTAATGCTTGCTGAGGCTTACTTCTCTAGCCTCCCATTCTTGCCCATCTGTGCTGACAGTATCTGATTTTGCCCAGCCTTGTGTGGTCTTCCAGAACTTGAGCTCTCAATGACCTGTTTCTGCCAGGCTTCTTTGACTCAGCTGTACTTTTGGGTCTGGTCACGTCTGGCAAACGAAGCTGATACTCCAGAATAAAGTTTTGTGTTTTCTGTCCTGTCATATAAATAAGACAAGAGAACAGGGAAAAATGGAAGGTAACCAGGTCTTTGTGACTGTTGTTTTTCTCTTCCTGTCTTCTATCCTCATTCAGAGAAGCAATTGTACCTGAAAATATCCACCAAAATGCATAGAAGTAGTTCAGGAGGAGAAGAGACATCCAGAGAACACAGGTGAGCTGGGGAGGGCAGGAGGGACAAATTAGAATATATGTTTGGAAGTGGTGGATGAAGGCCAATTGCCCTGAATTGATTCTTTCAGAAATTCACAAATAGGTCAGTGAGTGGATGTGAGCTTTCCCCTCCTGTAGCCAGCCTTAACTGACTTTTTCTCGCTCTCTCTTCCAATGGGTAGTTATCAAAGAGAGGAATGTTAATTCTATGGAGTTCTTTTACTTTCTCTCTCCTCTTGCCTATGTGAGGACGTGACTCCTGTGTCCCACTCCTGGGATGGACAGGCAGGAAGCCCCTCCTGAGAACACCGTGATTCTGTCCAGGGCCTTGATGTCTGTGCTTTGCAAAAGATGGGGACTGTTTAAATATTAACTAGTGCTCATTTGATATACATAGCACAAAGCTTTATACCTTTTATTGATTGTGAAGACTAATAAATAATTGTGGGTAATAATTATATCACAGAAATTGTTGTACATTTTTTAGGAACTTAAATAATGTTCTCAATCATCGAATAATGTTTAATTCGCATAAGATACATTTACTACACTGACTGATTTTAAATGAAACATCCATCTCACCAATGCTAATTGAAATGAAGACATTTAGGCTGTAAGACCCTTACTGAGAACTCTTCTCTTTGCCCCAGCTTCTGCAGACCCAGAGGCCTTCCTCGTGGTTTCACGTTCCCTTCTGGGCACTGGAGTCTCAGATTGCATGAGATTACAAGGCATTATTCTTCATCTATATTTTTACCCTTGCTCTACTCCAAATTAAGTCAATTCTTTGGCTAACTACCAACTAACTGCCGATGAAGGCAGAGCATGAGAATTTGGAATCCTCCTTGCTTTTAAAACTATAATAAACTGTGTGATATTCCTTAGGTCTGTTTTCATTTTCACAGAGATCTCATAATGACCAAGAATGCATAAAACCAAGGTAGTTGTCTCTCAAACAGTGAGATTTCAGAAATTATACATAGACAGTGTAGTGGTAAATATCAAATTATACCTTGAAGACATCCACATTGCCTGCTCAAAGTTCCATGCACAATATTAGCCTATATGCAAATTAGGCTAATAGTAGCCTGCATCTAAATAATTGTACCCATGTCAATTAAACATACACTAGGAGTGGGGCACCTGGGTGGCTCATTTAGTTAAATGTCAAGCTCTTGATTTCAGTTCATGATTTCGGTCATGATCTCAGGGTTGTGAGCTCCAGCCCCACATGGGGGCTCTGTGCTAACGGCAGACTGCTTGAGATTCTCTCTCTCCCTCTCCCTTTGCCCACTCCCACTTGCATATGTGCTCCCTCTCTAAATAAAATATGCGCTAGGAGTAGTTTTTGGCTCAAGCACGATCTCTATTTTTCTTTCAGATACTTAAAAAATATCTTTTCTGTTCCTTTTTTAAAGTATCACTGTAATCAATGGGGAAGGTCTAGAAGGATCTGTGTGGTTGTAGTTTAGAGTTGAAGACATCATTAATACGAACTCATGTAGATCACGTGGCTACATACAGAAGTATTTGTAGATGTGTATCATGCACAGGCTAGTATACGGGCATATATTCCTTGCTCTGTGGGCTGACGGGGACTAGAAGCAACAGCACCAACACATGAGTGCACCAGCTCCCAGTACGCATCTCTAATTCCATTCTCTAAGGAATAGAACCGGGGCTCCTGGGAGCAATGGGTGAGTTTAGGACTTAGGAAGGACAGTACAAGATGATCCTGGGGCATTTTGAACTGTCAGGAGGTACGGACGTACTCAAGCGAAAAAACCCAAGCCCACATTAATGGGGTACATCAAAGGGACATAAAAGCAAACTGAAAGAGCCAAAAGGCCAAACTGGAATAATTTGAGCAGCAAAGTCACTACAATATTATTAATTATAATCCAAAGAATAAAACAAATATGCATAAGTTCACACTGCTGTAAATAAATGGTTGAATAAATTAATAAGTGGGAAAGAAGAGACAAATGGCCATGCAGACCCTCCCCCGCTTCAAGGAGGCTGAGAATAATTCCCTACAGCATGGGCGGCTCATAGTGCTTCCTCCTAAAGAACACCTTGTGAAAAGGGGTTTTAAAAAAGAATAACTTTAGGGGTGCCTCAGTGGCTCAGTTGTTAAGCATCTGATTCTTGGTTTTGGCTTAGGTATCAAGCTCCGTGCTCAGCTCAGAGTCTGCCCGAGATTCTCTCTCTCCCTCTCCCTCCCCGCCTCTATTCCTCCCCTTGCTTACTCTCTTACTCTCAGATAAATAAATACGTAAAATCTTAAAAAAGATTAAAAAATAATTTTTACAGTTAAGAAACCTGACAAACACTATCTCAGCCAAGTGATTAAGGCCAACGCCAACTATCCTTAATATGATGTGACAAAAAACACAAACTACCTCTCTCTTCTTTCTCCCCAAAACACATAATCCCAGTCTAGTTATGGGAAAAAAATCAGACAAATCCTAATTGAAGGACAAACTACAATATATCCAACCAGTGCTCATTAAAAACAGTTAAGGTCATTAAAAAATAAGGTAAGTCTGAGAAACAGTCAAGAGATATCTAAAGAGATGGGGTGACCAATTGTAAGGTGGTACACTAGATGGGATCCCAGAACAGAAGAAAGGGCATTAGGTAAAAACTAAGGCAAGCAGAACAAAATTTGGGCTTCATTTAAAAATAATGTGTAGCAATATTTGTTCATAATTGTAATAAATGTATCATACTAATATAACATGTTAATAATAGGAGAAACAGTGTGGAGTATATGGGCGCTCTGTTTTAGCTTCAAAATTTCTCTGTAAGTCTAAAACTATTCTAAAAAATAAAATTTATTTAAAAATGGCAAAAATATTCTTTAAATTTTCAAAATGGAGAAAAGATAGCCCTTTAGTCCATTCTGTCTCAACCATTAATAGAAAATTTGCATTCTCATTCATTTGTACTTTTAACTCTTAAAACTTTCTAGAGAGCACCCTAAATGTAACATATTTTCTATTCCTCTCCTTGACATTTTACTAGGTTCCAGGAGAGAGAGATTAGACCACCACAATATTATTACTTCTACAGACTCCTCCAAATATATTTTCAATATATTTTTTTATTTGACACTTCCCTTTATTTTTGCTTTCTTAATTCTTTTGTTATAAACTTTGAATCTCTCAACAGTATACTTAGCAATTTAAGCTTCACCAGTTAGATGTGGATTGAAATTTTATCTCCTAGTTTCACAGTGATAATTTAAGTGACACAAATTACATACTCATTTAGGAGGTAAAGTATGATCATCTCCATAAACCAGAAGGTTTGAGATATATCCGAACAATGTAAAAGTTTCATCTTGTTATATTAGACTAGTATACTAAAACTCACTTTGCATAGGCAGTTGAGACATTGCTTTTAAGAGAGACCAATAAAAATGCTTTTAATAAACTAAATACACATATAGTTAATGATTCTACTCTCCAGTGTACATTTTTATATTATAAATGTTATTCTATTAAAAAGTAAAAACAAGATCACATTGTTTTTAATGTAGAATTAAGAAAACATGTAGGAATCTATTTTTAGAAAACATGTTTTATTTTGTTATTACGTGTTCACATTATACATACAAAATTAAAGTGTTTGGTTTCTTTGCTTCTTCTTTTTTTCCCCTTTTTTAATGTGCTAAGAGTTAGGAGATTATGAGTATTTGCTGATTGCTCCAAGATTCCAATATCTGCTCTTAAATTCTGATGCAATGGCCCAAAGGCATTTCTACTTAGATATCTCATTATCACTTCTAACAATTCTAGTGTTTTTAGAAAGATTTGCACTCAATCTGGCTTGCTTTCTTGTTTCTGCTAAGAGTACCATTTTTCTCATCTTCTTATTCATGGTTTCTTTCTCCCATTTTTTTTTAAAGATTTTATTTATTTGTCCGAGAGAGAGAGAGAGAGAGAACACAAGTAGGGGGTGGGGCAGGCAGAGGGAGAAACAGACTCCCAGCTGAACAAGGAGCCCGATAATGGAACTTGATCCCAGGACCCAGGATCATGACCTGAGCCGAAGGCAGATGCCCAGCCCACTGAGCCACCCAGACATCCCAATTTTCTCCCATTTTGAAAGCCATTCATTCATCACGGATGCAAAGACATCTGATTTTGTGTTGTGTATTTTTGAGATCTCCTCTATCCTTCTTGAGTTGTGTCACCCTTTAAAGTCTTGGGCCACAGTACCCTGGAATCATAACCGATTTTTTGGGGGAAAGGGGCTTTTTCAATATGTTTTGGATCTATGTACCAAATCCTAGTTCCCTAAACCTTCTTGTGTTAATTTCTGTAATGTGTCCACTTGGTCTTCTGGCCACACCTTCCTCTGATACTGAGAATCAGTCCTTCCATTTCTTCTCTGGCCTCCATCTGTCTTCCTCTGTTCAATGCCTTTGCTCTTTTAATTACCCCTCCCTTATCTTCTGAATCACCCATTTATCCCTTTATGCTAGGTTATTTCCTTAGCATAATAAATTTCTCTAGTATCTCCTATTTTATAAAATTGTGCTCCTACTCTATATCCTCCTCACATGACTGTCCCGTGCCTCTACTCAGCATTCACTGCACAATTTCTCAAGGGATTTGTTAAGCCTCGCTGTCTCTATTCCTCACTTCTCATTCCCATTCATAATTCAATTCACTTCAATTGGATTTCCTTCATCTCCGTTTTAGTGCAACTGATCTTGCTGAAGTCTTTAGTGACTTCCAAGTTGCTAAGTTCAAGTGAATACTTCTATATCTAATGTTTAAATTACTTAAGCCACATTTAACCAATTGACCATTTCTTTCTTCGTGTATTTTTGCTTGATCTGCATTTAGTCCCCCATATTTAATTAGTATACCCTAATTTTACTTTAGGGGATCACCCAACCAAGACCACTCTGAGATACAGGCATGAAGTTCACTACTCTGGGTTCTGTTGTTTAAAGAATACATAGACATCTCTATCACTTGAGATCCAGTGCTCAGCACTAACCAAGGAGGATCTGTATTCCCAACATGTGCTCTAATGCCTAAAACAGTTCAGGCTTCAAGCAAAATCTTTCCATGTCTCTTGCCCAGGGTCCTTAAAAGATGACTGTGTCTAAGTGTCACGGAGTTTTGTGGTTATACCCCTGCTGGTGTAGAAATAGATGCTGGTTTGGACTGAATAATGAGCTATCGTTTCCCAGTAGTGCTGGATGCTTATTTTCTTGTTTCACTTTGTGTTCCCATACATAGCTCCAGAGGCATACTGTAAGAGTATGGCGCTATTTATGTGTGAGTGTGTTTTTGCATGAGGTAGTTGAGAAACATTTGTAATTGTCAATAATCCCTGTTATTCAAATTTTGATGCGTGTAGGTCTGTATTTACCAAGTGTGAGGCATGATACTTAATTCCCATTTTGGCAGATAGATTTTAAATTCTACTCTTGTTTTTATCAACATTACTTAAGATTTAATTATTTTTTAGATTTAATTACTTTTAATGTAGATAAAGTTTAGTTTATGTAAATGACTTACTATATTTTGATATTAATTAAAACTTACATTTTACCTCTTATGTTTTGAAGATAATTTTGAATACCTTTGAAGAAAGATGACATTTAAAAAGATGAAAAAATTGTCTTAGTTCTTCAAATTTTATATATACTCTACTATACAGTTTTGATGAAAATCTTTAAATTTATATGTTTGAATAGTTCATTTTCTTATATTTCATATCACAATAAAAATCAAATTATGTAAAAATAATGATCATAATGATTTAATTAGTATTTTTCTGAAATGAAAACAAAAAATGATTTATGTGAGTAACTATATAATAATTTATAAATTGTGTGTCTTAATGTCATTATTCATCTAAACATGCTCAATAATACGGTCTAGTCATCTTCCATGTCTTGCCAAATTTCAGCTAAGTAAAATTATATGTTACACATATTTCTCCATTTGTAGGTATATTTGCCCAGGTAGGAGCAAATAATATATTTTAATTTATTACCTAGATTTATAATGTTTAATTACTTAATCACATAGTTTGTGGGTCTTCATTTCTACTCTTCCCCTAGAATAACAAATTCTTGCATATGTAATTTTTAAACAGAACAACGCAATGACCAAAAATATTTAGACTTCAGCAAATGCACTGATAAGACCATATATAAGGTCCAGTTCCTAGACCATCTAAGGTTTCAAAGTTTTCTCCAGTTTTTCTTCAATTCTGTGTCCCTTAAAATACTTTCCCCATCAATTTGTTTCCTGAGGTTAGCCTAATCTGTTTTCTATTGTTTGAAATCAAGGAACCATTTTTGCCTTCAGCAATACTAAATGTTCCTGGATTTTGTTTTATACCTCCCTGGATTCTCTTCCTCATTCTTTTTTTTTTTTTAAAGATTTTATTTATTTATTTGAGAGAGAGAATGAGAGAGAGAGAGCAGGAGAGGGGGGAGGGTCAGAGGGAGAAGCAGACTCCCTGCCGAGCAGGGAGCCCGATGCGGGACTCGATCCCGGGACTCCAGGATCATGACCTGAGCCGAAGGCAGTCGCTTAACCAACTGAGCCACCCAGGCGCCCCTCTTCCTCATTCTTTTTTGCCTGCCCTTCCTCAAGAGTTCTTTTAGAATTGATTCTGGGCCCTTTTCTCTAGTTACAGTCTCACACTTAGGAGATTTTTTCTAGTCCCATGACCCTACGTACCCTCTAGTGCTGATGACTCCTACACTTATAACGACATTTTGGACCTTTCCTCTGATCTCCAGATTCACAGCAGGTGCTCAACCACTATGCGCTGAATGAACATGGCAGTATTGGTGGATATCGAAGGAAATGGGGGGAGTTGTTAGTGTGAAATAGTAGTTGAAGCGATTGGTTGTAAGACCTAGATACTAGATACTAATACTCAAAGACTACGCACTAGACACTGGATGACACTGTATCAAGTGAAGCTTATGGGCAGAGGAATAAGCAGAGGCCATTGAAATGATGATATGGTGAATGAAGATAGCATGCATGTACAGAGCGAACAAGGTAGTGCAGTGGGAAGCTGTGGCCCAAAAGAGAATATCAGATTTTAAAGTATTCAGACACGTTTAGGTAAAGATGAAGACGTCAATATGTATATGACAGTGGGTGGCATAAATGAAGTAGCAGTAAAGGATGACAAGGATTTTTGAAACTAGATGTGTTGTGTTGGAAGACATCTTCCCAAACCAGACACTTAGGATGATTGTGAGCTTTGTGTCAACACCTCGGTGCATGCAGGGCCATGACATGGAAATTGACAAGATGACAAGAGCCTGTTATAGGAAGGACTGGTCTGACAATAAGGAGTAAGAACAATATCCCCAGAGCCAGTATTTCCACCTCTTGATCTCAGCATGAGGACTGTAGGAGGAGAAAGAGCATAATAGTTAAATGAAGGAAGGGAGGGGAAGAGACAGCAGGAGAGACAGGAGGGAAGGGACAAGGATGGAAGCTCCCCAGTGATGCTGAAGTAGGGGGTGTCTGAATAGAAGTAACACAAGCTGCTGAACAAAGAAACTTCAAAATGCGTAATGACTCAAACACAGTGGGAATTCAGTTTTCTCTCTAGCCCAGCCTGAGCAGCTCCAGATACACGATGGGAGCTTGGTTCCACATAATTCTCTGAGGAATCAGGCTGATAGGGGACCTTCCATCCTTAACGTCTAAGATGCCAATGGTCATTCCATCCAAATGACCAATGAGAAAAAAAACATGAGTGATCATGACTGGAAGGTATTTACAGTTTAGGGAATCAGGCTTGCAGCTGTCACCCATTATTTCTGCTGACACTCCATTGGCTACAACTCAGTCTCCTGGCCTCAGCTAACTGCAAGGGACCCTGAGCCAGAAAGCTTCATTGTGTGTCCAGGAGCAGAAGGAACCCTGGATCTGGATGAGCAAAGAGCAGTCTCCATCAATGTCTTTGCCCTCTGAAGTTCACTAAATTAAATAAAACAAGTAACATACAGGGTTTTCTTTTTCTTTTTCTCTCTCAATCCTTTAAAATATTCAGATGTTTAGCAGTTACTATTCAGATGAGTCAAAATTTTCTTTCTTCACTAACATGAGGGTGCTGTACAGCTATATTCTGAATTTGCATGTCTCTGTCATTCTCTCCAACTGGAAATCTGATTCCCAACTCCATTCGACTAAAATAACTTCCTATAAAAAGATCTAGGAATTCCCACAAGTACAGCTCAGTCAGAACCTTTATTTAGTCTCTTTAAAATGGAAAACCATTTGGAAAATAAAAATTTCAGGATGAAACAGTGTACGTAGACATTGTAATTAAAACAAACATGAAAAAAGCAGCAATGAAAAGCATTGGTCTTGGAAAATCCAGGAGGAGGAACATGCATAATTCAATGTCATCATCAGTATTGCTAATTGCTTTGAAGACACTTGCAAGCTCCTACATTATCCATATAAGTCTAAGAACCAAGTGTGTCCTAATGAGTCACATTGATTATTCAACTGACTTCTCAACAGTCATGAGGGATGATTACATGGATTTCTTGGCTTCTTAGCATTCTGCCAATTTCCCATCTCTCTACCATCTCTGTGCATTTTTCTCTCTCTTCTTGTTCCCTACAAATAGGCAAGTTGCTTTTCCTATGCTCTTACCCTCAGCAATCCTATCTTCCTCCTATCTTCAACAATCATCTCTCTTAGATGTTTCCCCTATTGATTCATCTCTTACCTGCCATTTTAGATGTCCTTCCACCACCTAAAACTAAAAATGTTTGGGATTATGCTATTAACCACCAGCCAACACCTCTCCTTCATTAATCCTACTCATGTCCCCTTAGTTTTTGAAATCTGAGTTGTTTTCTGACAACGTACTTTCTCCATAATTAATCACCAGTCAAATCTAATGCTGCTAATTCCATCTTTCTGATATCCACCTCTCATATTTTACTCTTATTGCCTTATTATCCCCTGCATGGAGAAGGGCAGTATCCTCTCAATTAACATTCTCATTCTAAATCTCACATTCATAGTTCACATTTTTTACAAAATTAACCTAAATCATAGATATGATTTTGTCATCCCCATATTCAACAACTTACAGTAACTTCTTATTATTCTAATGGCATAAAAGTCCAATGATTTTAATATACCATACAAACTCCTTTGAATTTTTGCCTGGAGTTTATGTCTTAAGGTAATTCTTCACTTTTACCTAATTCTTTTTCTTGTGCTTTACCCTTGAACTACTTTGAAACTTTGATTTGTATCCTTAAGGAACTTTATGGCTCACTACCTTATAGTACTGTTTAGATTGGATTTAGGGAGAACACACAATATTTTCACAGCAAAAACGTGGGTATGGAAGTTTTCACAAGCTCACCTTGTCAAACTTGTCTTTATTTTGAGCTTATTTCCCTCAAAGGAAGACATTTTTATGGAATTAATTAGGATTTGGCTCTATCTAATCCCCTTTCCTCCTTAGGAATGAATGATATACAATTCTGGAGTTGTTTTTTGTTTGTTTTTTTGTTCTGTTTTTATAATAACAGTAGAAGTAGGTTGAATGTTTAATCTTGGGTTTGTGGACCACACTGGCATCCCCCTAAATGCCATTGTCCTGTCTGGCCCTTGTGAGCACCCACTGAGTTTACTTTGATTTCACCGACAATCTGGACCATGGCCCACACTGTTATTTGCAAGCACAGTCCCTCATCCCAATCCTGAGCTCTCTGCAAGTGTGCTGTCTCTAACGTGCACACCCATCCTGGGGGAGATGGGAAACATTGGTTGCTTTCCAGGAGCACTCTGGGATACTAGTGAATTTTGTGGGGCCGTTACAGGCCTCTAGTCCTTGATACCACATGCAGCACCCTTGATGTCCATGCACAGATTGTCAGAGTGCCCTGCAAAGCTGCTGTTTCTGTTCTTCCATCTCTAAGTAGGAAGTAGGACAGTGTTCTTTCTTACTTTCACATTCTAAAACCTGTCTAGATTCTGAATATCTCTCCCCTTGGCAAAATCCCTGCTGATGGGGCAGGTGATGGGGAATAGGAGGCCCCCAGCCCAGAGGAGAGAAACTGACTCCTATCTATGGCACATATACAATATGTGTGTCTTTTGCATCAAAAGGCCATGCTTTTGAAAACTTTCTTTCAAATGATGCTTGAAATCGACTCTTTTTCTTGCTGTATCATTCCTTCTCTGAGCTAGTTGCCTTCTAAGGCCTAAAGTGTTAACTAAAATGAGTTGGAGTAGTGGAGGGGAGACAAAAGAGGTATTGTAGATGAAGAACACCCAGATTAATTTTTCCAAACAACCTTCTTGAAAGGAAGGGTGTGATAGATGTAGAGCCAGATATGTAGATATAAACATCTAGCCTCAGTGATCCTCTGAGACTCTGGCATAAGAACTTAGGGATTTGAGAAATAGACTGAATTAATGAAAAATACAACATAGATCTTCCTACACATAATGGAATTTTTAGCCAGGTTGCTTCAAAGAATTCTAAAACTAAGTTAACTGAGTAGTTGCTCAGTGTTCTATTTTTATTTGATAAATAAAGCAGCCACTAAAATATTATGTTTCAAACCCTGGTAGGAGTTTGCCATTTAATTTGTTTCATTCACTTGTAAATGTTCACAACCTATCAGTAGGTGCTGAAATTTCTATAGCCTAGGTATAAAATGAAAGCTTTCAAAGTACTATTTTTCTCAGTGCCAGATATTAAAGTCTTAAATGGCCAATTCTAAGGATACTTGAACAGTGCTTACTGTTTTACAAATACTTTATATAACATGTAAAAAAATGACATTTATTAGCTCCCTGGTTATTTTTCTTTATGATTGTTAACAATGTAGCTCAGGAAGGGAAGAAAGGGATTGCATTTGAAATCTAACGGCTACAAATAATTAACTGGGAAGAAGCCACTAACAAGAAGGTTAATGGGAGAAACAAAAGAATGAAATTAAACCCTGATAGAGGGAGAGGTTTAAAGTACATTCACAAAATCAAAGACTCTCTTTTCCTCTTTTATTGGTTATTTTATCTTGGAGGCCTAAAAATGCCATTTTCAAATTAAATAAGAAAAAAGAACACATTGGTGACTGTGATCTTAGAGAAATTGGAGTTATGAAGATATTTGACTTCATAGTGGTTAGCATTAAAAATAACTTAAAATTTTTTTAGGAATAAGTGGCAAGAGAGAAGTTTTTTATGTGATTGTATCCATTCACTGGGTAAATAATTACTGAGCATCTAGTGTGATCCTGACTTGGTGATAAATGCTGACACAATCTTAAAATTACATCATGGAAACAGCTTAGGACAAAGGTCAGATTATGAAATCCTCTGAATAACCCATCTTATCATTTATAAAAGGAAATGATGAGGAGGAAGATAAAACACATCTCATTCATAAGCTCAATGCATAAAACACCAAGGTAGGGCATTCAGAAGTGCTTTGAAAACTGCTAATCAAAATACGATGTGAGGTATTTCACATTTCCGTCTAAGATTTTTTCCTTTCCATTTCGAATTTTGCCAACTTTGAAAATACCTAGCGTGAGAGGGAAATATGTCGTATGAGTTAATATGAATTATTATTTGACTCAGATTATACTATTTCCACCCACCGAGTTCACTGAAGTCATTTTCATTTTCTTGACTTCTCAAGTCTCTGATGCTATGTGATATCTATCTCCATTGAGCTGAATTGCACTTAGAAAATTATTTCTCTGTGCAATTCCAGGAGAGCTGGGTATCACGTGAGGCAGGTATTACTGTAAGGTGTTGTGACTCAAAAGGGAAAGCTGCTCATTATGCCAATTACATTTATGGGAAGCAAGGGAATCCGGTTTCCCATCGCTCCTGTGAATTCTTTCAGCAAATTAAATTATGGACACACAGACTTGTTTAATTAATGGAGTGCATTGCAACTTGGAATTATATCATCTGTGCACAGAGGAATCACCATCTCACCGTCTCGGGGGTGTTTCCCTCTTGGCCTTGCATCATGGATGGCTATCCACAGCACTCAATTTTCGAGAGAAGAGAATCTCACGACTGTCACGTTTATACAAAACATCAACAACCTCTGATTCCAGCATTGTGCATTGTGCTTAGATGTTCAATACATGTTTGATTAGAAAGAAATAGTCTGTGGTACAAATTGTTTTTGTACCAACCACTAACTGCATTTTTTTTTTACCAACCAATAACTTCAATGCTTTTATATGTCAGTGACAGTGGGGTAGCTTAAGCTTCTTGCGTGGTTATGTTGTATGGTTAAAGCTGATTGAACTAACAAAAATAATATGAACAACTCTGAGATATTTCTGTTGCTAAATGTACAAAAATTGAATTTAGTAAATGTTTATTGAGTTTATGTTTTAGTCAAAGCACTTTCTTTGGCATCCTGGTCTATTAAGCTAAGACTTAACCTTGGCAATTCACAGTTAACTAAGAGAGACTGAAATGTAAACATAAATTCCTGCAAGTCTATGTGATCAGTACCTTAACAGAGGGTTTTGCAATGTGCCATAGAAATACGGATTCAAAAGCAATTGTATCTATTTGAGGGAGTGATGAGGTAGTGGAGATAAGGGCCAGGAAAACCTATATAGTGTAAATAATATTTCAGCTAAGAGAACAACTTAAGCTAAGCCTTAGAAGTATAATTAAAAAAATGAATCCCATTTCTGAGAACACCGAGCAGTCTAGTTTGGGCTGAGATTAGAAATGGAGACACAAGGGTGCCTGGGTGGCTCAGTCAGTTAAGTGTCCAACTCTTGATTTCGGCTCAGGTCATGATCTCAGGAGTGTGAGATCAAGCCCCGTGTCAGGCTCTGCACTGGGTGTGGAACCTGCTTAAGATTCTCTCTCTCCCTCTCACTCTGCCACCCCCTCTCAGGGAAAAAAAAAAAAAGGAGCCGCAAAGGAGCACCGAGAAAGTCTGAAGGCTACGCTCAAGAATTTCAATACTTCTGAGTGCCACAAACATCCATTTTTGGTCCCCATAGTCTTTTGACAGGTCACTCCCTCCTCCTCATGGTCAGCTGTGCGGTTTGGGGAAGCTGACCGTTTCATCTTCAACTGGAAGAACAAGTGATCAGGATAAGCCAATTTGCACGTTTTCTTTATCAAGACACTACTAAGGGATCAGGAGTAGATCTGACCAAGGAGTAGAATAACCAGAATGAATCTCAGGGCACACCAGGAACTGAGACAAAAATGTTTGTACGAGGATGAACGCAAGACTAGAAAGTGCCAGATCACATCTTGTGATCAAAAGCAGGTCTAGCCTCAGAACCAAGGGACAGACACGCAACAAAACAACCCTTCCGGCAAAGGAATACAACAGGCACTTGAGAGTAAGCGTCCTGAAATCAAGAAAGAAGTTTTGATCATTTGCAAATGACTAGTTGACTCTATTGGTTATGAATGTTGACTGGAAAAAACTGGTCTATATTGAGAGAAGACAGGGGCCCCCAAGAAACACTCTTGGGGAACAGTGGCAGTTAGGAAGCAGATTCTCTGTAAAGAGTGGATTACAGAGCATGCTTATCTTCTAATACATACTTTTCTGTAATTATAGATTTTAAAAATTTAGCACACATTATATTTGCAATGAAAATCAGTATTTTTTTCTAGGTCAGTTAAGAAAGAATGTAGGTAAAAAAGTAGTGTCTTGGTCATGGAATATCAAGGGGATGAGGGCATAAAGACATAGAGTGACTGCACTTCCCAAGCAAAATTTGCTGGTGAGCTGTTGGGGGGTGGGGGGGCTTGTGTCAGGAAAAATGTGAAGGAAGAGAAAACCAGGGAGGGGTCACTTCCAGAGAAAGAAGCTTTTGTGAATGGCTGTACTTCAGTTGTCATTTGAAGGATGGATAAAGTGGATTTAAACATTATTAGATGGGGGTAGAGAGAGGTGAAGAGAATTCTTCCGTCCTAAATGTGCTCCCTAATGACCGGACTCCATTCTGACAATCTGGCCATTAGGGATTCACTTTCTTGTTGAGCCTTATCTTCATCAAACAATGCAGAGAGGGGAAAACACTTAGACTCTTGTCTTATAAACATGTTTATGGTTTATAGAAACGTTCCTTGGATGGGTCCAATTATAAGTCCACAGCTGTTAACGACAGGCTGCTAGCTAGCTCTGTCAGAGTTAGATAATCTGAAGCTTTTGCTTTCCTAGAAAAGGCAATTAGATATCCCACTTTGATCCTGTGAGAAACCAAGTCTAAAAATTTATCTTGAGAATGTAATTATACCTTTTCTCTAAAGATGTTCATTGCAGGCTTGTTTATCACAGGAAAGACATGTGAGGAGAAGTTCCTGAATGGCAACAATAGCGGATGCATTAAATGAATTATGATATAGTAATTTAATGGAATTTATGTGAGTAAATAGAAATAATATAGGAAAACTATGAAATGTGAAACATGTTGATATATGTTGCGATATGTTGTTTTGTATTCTCAAGCTATCCAACTATGTTTCTGTGTGGTATGCATGTACATTTGCATATACATTTAGACAAACACACAATTACATTTTTATTTTAAAATTTTTTTTTCAAATCTCGAGATACACAACAAAATGTTGACACTTCATTTCTGGCTGGATGAGTCATGAGTGCTATTCTTTCTCTTTGCTTATCTGTTTTCCAGTTATTTTATAATGAACACATGAAATCTTGACAATAATAATATAAATTATGTTTCATAAATGTCTTCTAAACAAAACAGTACAAGTTTAGTCAATAGTGCTCTTTCCTGAGTGGAAAGTGGCCACAATTGAGAGATTACCTCTCCACACCACTGGATAGGTACATTGGAGAAATGACACCACATGTTTATGAGCACTTTTCACTCCTCTGGATGTCCAGTGTCTCAACTTTCTGACTTTACCTTGCAGCAAAAAAGTAGAAAGGACACGAAAGGCAAGAGAGAAGGAAGGAAGGAAGGAAGGAAGGGTGAGCAGATACTTGCTCCCCAAGACGTTGCTAGCTCCAATAAGGCCAGGGGACCTAATTGTGTCCATGTAAATGCCCCGACTTGGGTCTTTGCATGTGTAATGGCAAGCAGGACTTAGAATTTATTCCACTGGAGTTGGCAGCATCCATGGTCCAGAGACAACACTCATGGTGTTCTAGAGCTTGCCATGACTGCACCCTCCCACAGTTGTCCCTGTGCATGACCTTAATTTTTGTTATTTCTAACCATGAGTTTCTGGACCTGAGTCCTCAAATCTGATTTTCTAGGCTTCTTATTGATTCTCTGATTTATCTGTACCCCTATAATCCTTTGTTTTTTCTTCCGTTTCTGTTAACCAAGTTCATTTCTTTTGTTCCAAACAGTAGTCCTGATTGACAAAGGGTTGGCCCTATGTGACAAGAATGTCAGGCTTGTATATTTAGATTTCTTGAGAATAGCTAGACATGATTTTAGAGCCTTGATAGAACAAGAAACTGCATAGGAATTTTTGTGACATATCTGACTGGAAATGAATGATAGTTAGAATTCTGAAAGATTGGAGCTACAGAGTAACATATTTTTATCATTTTCGATATGACTGTGCCCAGGGAATCAGCAGCTCTAAAGCAATAGTGTTATGATCTTAGACTAATAAAGTATCTTATAAACAATGTACAGTTGCAACATTAGTGTTAAACCCATGCCATCTGAAATTATTGAATGTGCATTTTTAAAATCACACATTTTTTTAAAGCACTATTTTTTGCTTGAATTTGTTTCCCATGATTTAAAAAAAAAATGGTTTTTGATTTAGTATCCCTTTCATATTTCTTCAGAAATTTTGCTATTTCTGAATCTCAATTACTTCACATGGACATCTGGATCAAGCCAATTACTGCATCTTTCTCATTCAGTACATAAGTAAGCATCCATAAAGAAGGGCATCTGCTCTTTGGTTAATTGCACTAATATCTGGGAGAATATGAAGTAATTTTACATTTTGGAACTAGTGTAACTCAAATAGAAATCTGGAATAGTCTTTCCCGTCATCCTCTTCTGATTGCCTATTTATAGTCCAAAGTAATTGAAGAACAAACTTTGGTATATTGTTACCAATAGTACTTTTCATAAAAATAATTATCTCACTGTTTCACTGTTTACTTTTTCTTCAAATGCCAACCATCACCATTTGGCAGACAGAATATTCTCACTCAGAAGATGGATTTTTTTCCAAGTTCAACAGATTTTTCTGAGAAGAAAAGAATGATGAGTTGGAATTTATGATAAAAATTGTAACAAAACGTAAATATAATAAAACGATTATCTGATGAACATGATTTAACTAGTTTCTCTCAGTTGGTTAGTTTCAGCCACAGATGTGTAGTCCTCAAATAAATACTTAAAAAGTTAGAAATATTTTTTGATGAGAAGCTATTTCTTGCCCACCGTAAGGTAAATAGGAAAGTTCTGAGTAGACCTTAGCTTTCACTCTCTTACTGGGACTTGTAGGAGAGACAATGTTAACGCTAGTTTCAGTCCCACTAAATACTCTTACCTGAAAGCGATGAGAGCACAACGGCATTGTTCAGACATCTTATGGTTCTAGGTTCTACAAAGGTACATTGGGCCACAGAAGTCGGTAAGGTGGAGGTAGAAGGGAAAGGTTCATCTTTAAAGTAGCATGCATATCATAGTTTCATAAAAGGTTTCATTTGTTTTCTCCTTTTCAAATACAATTTGAAAGCTGGTATCTTAAAAGTTGGTGTAGAAGCGCCAGGATGGCTCAGTAGGTTAAACATCCGACTCTTGTTTCAGCTTGGGTCACGATCTCAGGGTCATGAGATCAAGCCCTGTGTTGGGCTTCACGCTCAGCAGCGAGTCTGCTTGAGATTCTCTCTCTCCCTCTCCCTCTGCACTCCGACCCTGCTTATGCTCTCTCTCAAATAAATAAATAAATCCTTAAAAAAAAGTTGGTATGAAATTCTTAAAAAGAAAATGGAAGGAAATGAAAACTAAATTTAGTGAAATTTAATTTTCGAGAAGGGCATATTTGCTGTCATATTTAGGGAGCACAATAGCTTAGAATCAACCTAGAGGGTGATAGGGTTTTAGGGCAATAAAGTCAAACCACAAAACAAGGTTTCTATAGGATAGTGTTTCAGGCAAAGACAGCATTTCTCCTGTTCAATTCACTCTAAATTAGAGCTCATTACTCTTCATGATACATTTGACTGCTCTCAAATTCTCAGTAAATGTACCATGAGAGGAGCAGAGCTATTACTTTTGATCAGCAACCAAAGCTTCCTTGGGAATAACTCTGACACGTCAGTCATCTGTGTGTCACAAGAGGAGGGCTCTTAGAAGCTGATGACCTTGAAAGAGCTCAGAGAGAGGGCAGGAGAAGCAAATTATCAGAAGCAAACAAGCAACAGAACAACAGACAAACAAACACAATCTAATCCTTGGAGGCCTCACTCTGAAGTTTCAGTACTTTAGCTGATAGAATACATTCCTTCTTTTGTGGTCACTAAAAGAGGGCACAGACCTCCTCCATCCCAGGAATATGAACAATCAACTGCAGAGACATTTAATTATTTTCCAAACTGTAGGCTGCATGGCCAGATAGCTCTGTTGTACATCACTTTCTGTGGCCACAGTCCAATAGAAGTGGGGAAAAATACAGAAAGGAGTATTAGGTAGGAGCCACAGACAGATGGCTACTGATATTAATCTAGCTCCTATATACACATATACAAAATATCTAGATCTATTATGGATATAGGTGTTGATATAGAAAGACGTACAGATCATCGAAAACCCTTGGATCTTCCTTTAGCTTTTCCTTCTTAGCAGTGGTACCTCGCATCCCCTCAGGCTGCCTATGCTGAATTTAGCACAGAAGATATTCAAAGGCATAACTAATTTTTGCTCCTGTGAGAAAGTTCGGTGGAAAATTATATTCTCTTGCAAATGTAATTACTGTGTGTCTACTATAGCCATGGGACAGGCTCCTGTCCTTATGAAATTATAAACCTGTTGAATTTACATTTTGTGATAGACTGTTTTAAGCCTTAAAGAGATACTCTGTTTTTACCTCTCACTCATTAATCAAAGTTACCTTCCAGCCCAGGAAGTTTCTGAAGACCACAGAGGTTCTTGCAGAAGTGAGCTTGGCACCCACCACGCACCTGGGCACCACCCCACTGAGGTTGGCTGCAGGGAAACCCCCTCCTCATACCCCCTCCTCACACCCACTCCAAACCCCTCCTCACACCCAGTGGTGGCCCCAGATCTTCCTCAGAGAAGTCCTGGGCTTTTTCACTAGACCATTTGAGTATGGATACCCTCTTATTTCTTTGCCTGCAAAACTAATATCGAGATGGTATATTCCGGGTTTCCTCTTGGTCTTGCTCTTGAACTCTCTCTGATCTTCTGTTGATCATTTCCCCAGCACTACTGAATTGTGCCTTCAAGTGTTTATGATGTTCTGTTTCCTTTCTGATTCTACACATTCCCTCCGTTTTTTACAGTTCTGCCACACAGCTATCTGAAACCCCACCTCCACCTTGCAGATCATACACATCTTTCCCTCGCACAGGACATGTGTGCATTGTATCAGCACCTTAAGAGAATTCTTTTCAACTCTTCTTCTCCTAATTAAGGCTTATGATGCCTGGCTGCTTCAATGACTTTGGGGATACACAATTTTTACCATGTCCTCCACTCAGGAAAACATTCCTTCTGTGCACAACAATTTTGTTGTTGTTGTTACTCAAGCTATTAACTTGTACCTCAGGACTGCAGGGAAATTCCTGCTTGAGCCTATTTGATGAGTGAAACAAGCAGACTCCAAACTCTATATTCTCAGTTTCATAGCTTAGCCATCACTTCCCAATATTATGTGATGTTGGAACTGCTCTTCTCCCTAAAGATCACCTGTAAAGTCGCTGAGACCAGTGTTTATAATCAGGAGGGAGGAGGGGAAATAGCTGGACATGGTCAGGAGTCTTTTTCTGCCTGTTAGTCTCACATAGCTGACAGTGAGCAAGTGTCCTGACAAGGTTGATGCATATGTTGCTATCGACTTGAAATTACCAGTAAATCAAACATGCCACATGTATTTATTAAAACAGATTTAATTGTCCCCACTGTGTCCCACAATGTACAAGCAGGTTTTTAAGTATATGCAATGAGCAGATAAGAATCATCAAATATAAAATAATAGAATATTATGATATTCAATACAATACAAATATTTATGAAATAATGGGGAAGAAACTAAACTACAGTCAAGTTCAAGGGACAAAGACATCTTGGAGGACTGAAGGATCCATGAAAACTTTATGGAAAATGTGAGAAATGAAGCTGAGACTTCTTTGCAAATGTTCTTGATGGCTTATAATTTGGTAGAGAGATGGCTATGATGGGTACAAATCTGTTTTGTGGTTTTCCCAAGGCATCAATCTGCTTCCATTGCTTCACTGATGTTATCCTAAGATAGTAGGGCTTCATGTTTGGATGATATACAGCTTTACCAAAGTCCTGGGGAAAGTAGGACTATCATGGACAAATGGGCCCTGGGATTCTCTCCCAGAGATTTCTGTTGACCTTCCAGAGGCCTTGGTTCTTTAATAATAAGGCATGTGAAAATTACCTGGGGACTTGTTAAAATCAAGATCCACATCACCACCACAAATATTCTGATTTATTGTTGGGTGGAGCCATGAAGTTAGCACTTTTAGCAAGTATCCCAGGTAATTCTGATGCTAAAGGTCCATGGGCTGCTTGGAAAAACATCATCCTACTATAGACAAAGTTCTAATCACCAAGTTTATTTATAGTTTGTCATGTGCTTTGTTAGGATTCTAAACATTCATGCCTGGCATGTAATGTTCTTGTCATCGTGATCATCTTTTACCGTGCGTGTCCACACTACTTAGGACACTTCCACCAATTCCTTTACGTACAGAAAGGGAGCAATATTCTCTAAGGAAATGTATATGCTGGCACTAGTGAGTTTAAAGGATGCTCTGAGAACAGGAGTTCCTTCCTCAAATATGACTGAAAAATAATGGGTTAGTCAAAGCAACCCTGGCTCCTTGCCCACAGGTCACCTCAGAATAAGAGTAAGTAGGTGCTTATAGATTATTCAGAATCTTCAGTAAGAGGTTATTATATATAGTCTTTTCTAAATGTGGTTGGTCACAGAAACACATATTTTTTGAAAAATCCTCCTACATAAGAAAGCAAGAAAATAAGCTCAGGGCGTGCTGCAACAGAATGAAGAAGCTCCCACAGGGAAGGCACTGTTTCCCTGTGTCATGCCGCACCCCTTTATTTTATAAAATCATCAGCACTATCGTAACAAGGTTGCCATGGGCCCTACTGGAGCCCTGCTGGTGGCAGGAAATATCTGTAAAAGGCCAGATAGTACATAATTTAGGCTTTAAGAGAAGCCCTAGAGAAAGGTAAATAAGTGGGTGTGACTGTGTTCTAATAAAACTTTATTTACAAACCGGACCATAGGTTGAGAAACCTTCTTTCTTTTCAGTTCTTTTTCACAGTGCTTATTTCCTCCCTAGAAAAGTGAAAATAAGGAACAACATGGCTTTATTCCTCAGGTATTCATTGCAACCATGTTTGAAGACAGTTCATTTATTGATTCATTTCCCAACAATTTGTTGAGCATCTCCTGTGTGCTGGGCACACAGACATTTCCTCCTCACTTTGATTTTGGCCAGGATTTCTCACTCATTGTAAGAATTCTGTTGCACTTTTACATCTTGAGTCTCAGTTGGGGATGATGATAGACACTTTAAAGGGAGGCTCGTGTTTGGGATTTTAGCAGCTGTTACAGTTTGTAGCCAGTTCTCAGTTCTTCCTAAATGTGAGCCTATGAAATGGATTATTTTTAAACTAAGTGGAGAGCTTTACACTTGTCAATGGCCCCTTTCTTTTTTTCAGTTTGGGTCAATAATTTGGGGCTTTCCACATAGTTATGTGTGTGTACTTTCTCACTCAGATTTTAAGAAGAAACTATCTGATACTTCCTAATATCTTTGCAACACCTTATTAGAAGCTTAGCCCATAGTAAATCTTGAGCAAGTACTTGTTGAATGAATTAATGTTCTATTGCTTCAATCTTTTGGGAGAATTTTAAATTTAGGATCTTTTAAGCAAAATGTGATCTATAGCCCACTTGGATAAGCATAACACTTGTTCTCATTTGTAAAGTGGTATATTTATTCCCATATTTCTTCTGATCTGGCTCATTTTGCAAAGGATAAGGGGGCAAGGGAAGATGGTGAAATGTTCTCTTGGCAGATCAAGGATAGGCATAAGTAATATATTGATTTTTTTCACTGAATCTCTACCAAAGCATATAAAAGTCACTTGCTTTTCATTAACTATTCAGAAAGAAACGAGAAGTGAAAAGTTAAAAATGGGGCATATAAAGGTAAGAAAAGTAATGATTCAAAAGATATGGAAAAGTTGATTCTATTTCAGGGTAGGGAATTTCTACCCTTCTACCTTAAAATCCTTGTCATGGAGGTGTTCTTATATGATAAAGATTGAATTTTGTTTTCTGTAGAGTTGATCATTTGGACAAGGAACTTATTTTCTGAAAATAAAGAGAAATCTGTTTAAACCCTAATGAAGGTAAGGGTCAGTCTCTAAACTCTGCTTGAGGAAGATGTATTATATATATATATCTTCCTCATATAGTTTATAGTTTATGTATATATATATATATACACACACATATATATTTATACATAGCTTAAAATTACTTGTTAAGGAGGAAATGTATAAAAGAACAGACATGATCTTTGTTGTCATAGAAAAATACTTAGATCGATGATCATATTCTAGAAAGAGCAAAGTCATAAATACTTCTGTGCTCAGGCTCTCTTGTTATTCTTGTCTTAGGAGATGGATGTCAAGTCAATCTTTCACAAATCTCACTTCAGGTTAGGTTTAAGCAGGATTTATTCTTTGTAAAGTGAACATTTTTGCTGGATTTTAAAAAGCCTTAATTTCCTTTTTAGATTTCCACCAGTAATTTGGCAGAAATAGCACATTCTTCTCATAATTATATTTATATCTCTGTATTTCCTAAGTGGTGTTTATTATATTTCCTTCTCAGGAGGGATTTTTTTTTTTCCTTAAAAATTATTCGAACAATAGGTCAAAAGCTAGGAACAATAGAAAAGCCACACTCAGTACAATTTCCTACAGCAATGTACGCTTCTCCTGAGTTCTTTACTGCATTTACCAAAGAGGATCTGAGCAGAGCAGAGCAGTTTCTTGTGGCTTCTTCAGGATTGTCTTGCTCTACGATGAAGAACCATTGCACCATAGTCCACAGCGGCATCTTGAATAAAGTTCAAGGTGGACATAAGTGTTTTAAAAGCAATTTTAAAATAAAGTTCATAATACTTTACTTCTTTCATGTTCTAAAATGTACCCTTTCCCCAAAATGGTTCCAAATTGAGTGTCTACTCATATGTGACTTGACCCTTTTGAGGGCACTGGGGAATAGGTGCTTTTACATGTAATACATTCAATGCAAACTTTGGATGACAATTTGGTCAATTCATCAAAGGATGAAACATGCATACCTTTGTACCCTGCAATTTCCACCTCTAGGACTAGATCTTATTGCAACATAAACACAAGTGGCAAAATATATGTATAAGGACAGTCATTAAAGCATTTCAGTAGCAAAAATCAGAAACAGGCTAACTCTTCAGCTGTATTAAGAGCGTTGAATAAAGGATATTGTATCCAAACAACGGACTAGTGGATAGGTATTTAAGAAATGAAGGGAAGATATGGTAAGATAGCCCCAATAAAATAGTAAGTGGAAAAAGATATTTAATGGATAAATATCTGGGTTGCAAACTCGAAGTTCTCCCAGGAGCCAACCAGGTAACATCAGGCCAGGTGTGACTGTGGGCATGTGACGGGAGGGGGCTATGTGGACTGAGGCACAGGATCCCCAGTGCCTGCCAACTGGTGCCCTGCAGGAACCAGTGCCCCACTTAGATGCTTATGTTTCTCAAGACAAGGTAGACTAGATTCGGGTGCTAATGTATGCTTTTGTGTATGTGTTTAATGTTTTCATTTCATTTAAATGCTTTAAAAATACAGTGTTAGCCAAGCAAAACACATGTGTAGGTGAACCTTGGCCCAGCCATGGTGTAACTCTTGTTGTCTAGACATTGAAAAATTTAGAAAGTTGTACATTAAATCATGACAATGATAAATTTTGCAAAGGAGATTTGGAAATGATGGGTTGGCATGGTACTTTGTATATTTCTGTACTGTTTGATCTTGTTTCATTGTGTGTACACTATATATCTTTAGTGATCATGCCGGGGGCAAAAAAGCCATCCCTTAGAGTCCCGGGGTTTAAGGGGAAAAACCAATGTTGAGTATATGCAACATTCCTATCTCTGTGACTTTGGCAATTTACTCAGAACTCAGTTTCTTCACCTGTAAAAGGGGTAGAAAATGGCTTGCTTTACACATTGGTGAGATTTAGGTAAGGTGATATTTACAAATGCCCCATGTGTGGCCTTTGTTTTATTAATGTTTATTTCTTACCTGTGCCTTTTGGTAGAGCAAAAGTGAAATGGAGTCACATATGTGCAGGTGATGAAGGAGACCTAACCCAACCTCAAAGGAAGTTACAGCTCTTCTCAGAAATTAGCAGAGGGCATCAGCCAATCCCCAAATGTCAAGTCTGTTCATGCCATCACTGGACTTCCTTCTTCATCTGACAGCTAATCTGATCTAAAGTAAGAAAGATCATCAGGCAACCAGTCAGTTGAAAAAGACAAATCACCTCCATATTTGTCCCATAAGAATCCCTTAGTCTATGAGTAACTTAGAACTCATTGCTCCTATAGCCCTGAGTTTCCTGGTTTTGAGATTAAAACCATCACAGCAAATTCATCTTTCTGTTTTGTTCTATTTACTGTGCAAAGTTTGGTTTTTGACACTGTCAAATCCACCATCATTTGGGGATGCCAAGAAACAAATAAAATTGAAGACCATTCTAAACCAAGATTTTTACAATGTGCTTCTTTATGCAGCTGGCTACAAATACTAAAGTGTGTCTACCTTCCGGACAGATTTTTCTACATTAAGGATTAAATAGTTTGATAACTGGTTTTGTAGTATAATTAGGGATTTTGTGAGGAGGAGGGGTGTCACTAACTTTTCATTTGTTCTTTCAGTAACTCATTTTGGTGGTCATTTGTGCTTTTAATAAATCTTCAGACTAAAAGATCACCCCTAGTTTTCAATGTGGGTAAAAAGCAATGGAGAGTCTATAAAATGCTTAAAACTTTAGTCTTGACTATTTTTTCTTGCATTCTTTGTTAAAGAATCTGGTTTCCTTAAGCATGTCAACATTAAAGGAAATATCAAAATTTAAAAAAAGGATGTAATCCTCTTGTATAAGGGAGAAAAACT
This sequence comes from Neomonachus schauinslandi, assembly GCF_002201575.2. Taxonomy (NCBI): domain Eukaryota; kingdom Metazoa; phylum Chordata; class Mammalia; order Carnivora; family Phocidae; genus Neomonachus; species Neomonachus schauinslandi. Next base: position 6,533,610 of record NC_058405.1, read on the forward strand.
GACTTTGAATATAGACAAATTAATGACTGCATAGAATTCATTTTATAAGCAAAAATAAGTGAATTCCTTACCATCACCTTCCTAATACTGCTTTAATCAAGAAAAATTTCCCTGTGAATGGTACTTCTAAAATATCACCAATATAATATACACTACAGAGAAAAGAAAAACAATATGAATATTGATCTACACAAAAACCCAGCACAAAGTCAGAGAGAGGAAGAACCAATCACACACACACACACACACACACACACAGAGTTCAAAACAATAAGCAAAGAAGCTGATTGCAATTAATCAGGTATTTTAAAAACAGTGAGATTCTAACGATGACATGTGAAATTATTGTATATATTATATTACAGGATGTATCAGTTTACCTGGAGTAGACGGTCTCTACTTTTCCATACACAAAATACCAGCTGTTCACTCACACTTACCACGGTTTTGCGAAAGCTGTGAAATTGCACATTTTTTTAAAGTCTCTTTAAGAAGTTACTCAGTCTTCCAGGTAAACTTTCTGTGAGACACTGCAGTGTGGCCCATGAGAGGCCCTCCAGGACTCCCTGCTCATGGCTGGGCCTGCCCTACTAAGGAGTGCCGGCATTTCTGAACCTTACATTCATGGCTGTTGTAGAAGCTAGCTTATGCTGAGTTACATTCCCTCAAAGCCTCCTCATCTGTGTCATAGTGAGAAGAGCAATGCTTGAAAACCAGAGCATGATGATCCTAAATCTCAGGCCCACCTCTTGCTGGGTTTATGGTCTAAAGAGACAACGTAGTCGGAACTGCTCTGACATCCAGCGTCCTGATCTCAAAACTCAGTGAAATAATCCCAGCTTCGCAAGATTATTTTAAGTGTTAGAGAAAACACATTAAAAACATTCTGACAGATAGTAGTTTCTCCATATAAAGTGGGTATTATTATGATTTTTGTAGCTGTATTATTATAAGACTATTTTAAACCACATTCAATTTCCGTATTGGAAGAATCTTGTCATTTAAAACACTATATTAGTGTATTTTAAAAATGTCAGCTGCTAAGTATTTAGGGCCTGTTAGAGCTATTAATATACATAGAATGGCAGAGTTTCATAAGGTCCAGACACTAGTTTGAAAGAGTCCAGAGAGACTAAAGTTTAAAAGGAGGAAAAAAAGCCAGAGGAAAGGACCATGAGCTCTTTACATCATCTTCAAAAATGACAAAAATAAGTACAACTAACATGTAGTAAACATGGTATACCAGCATAACTTTATCTGCTTTGTGACATTATTTCATCATTGTAGAAATCTTGCATTGTGGCTTCTATTATTACATCCACTTTACAGATGGAAAAACTGAGGCACAGAGAAGTCAGTTTATTCAGTGTGATGGTGAACAGAAAGAGTAAAGTCCTTAATCTCATGACTTACATTATGTCGGAACATAAAGACAACATACATATAGCCAAAAAATACATAAAATATTTGGAGAAGATAAGTGTAAGAAAGAAGAAAGCAGAATAAGGGCTCGGAGAATGAAGAGGGTTCTAGCAGAGCGGGGTTGGCTGTGATGCCTGCCCTTCTGCCAAGGTGGTGCTCGAGTGAAAGCAAGGTGTTACTCGAGGGGCAAGCTGAGCTGATGCCTGAGGAAGAGCAATGTGGCCAAGGGAAGGGTAAATGCAAACATCTGGGAGCATCTAGAGAGAGCAAGAAAGAGGCAGTAGCAACGACAGAGGAGATACCAAAGGAAACAAGGAGCCCCATCACAGAGAGCCTTAAAGTTCATGGCAGAATTGGAGTTCCATTTTGAGGGAGATGGCAAACCATTGAGGAGTCTTGAGAGAATGGAGAATCAACCCCACTTTGAAAAGATGGCTGGGTCTGTAAGATATGACAGTGGTGGATGCATGTCATTATACATTTGTTGGAACCCATAGCAGGTACAGCACCAAGGGTGAGCCCAAATATACACTATGGACTTTGGGTGATGATGATGGATCAATGTAGGTTTATCGATTATAACAAATTATAACAAACGGACCACTCTGGCGGGGCATGTAGACAGTGGGGGCTGTTGTGTGTCAGGGTGGAGGTGGGGGACATATGGGTAATCTCTGTATTTTCCGCTTTATTTTGTTGTGAACCTAAAACTGCTCTCAAAAATAAAGTCTATTAAAAACAAAAAGATAACTGGCCGCCCTGTGGGCATTAAACCATAGGGGAAGAAGGTAGAAAAAGAAAGGTTAAGCTGGGAAATTATAGCATTGTACAGGTGAGAAAGGATGTTGCCTTTTATCACATAATAGGTGTGGTGATTTTCGCATTAGATTCTGGACCTATCTTGAAGACAGAGCTGATGGTATATCTTTTTAATAGATTGAATGAGTTGTATAAGAGGAAACTAGGTGTCAGGAATGACTTCAAGGTTTGTGACCTGAGCAACTGGAAGAATTGAAATCCCGTTTACCAACAGGGGAAACTTTGAGGCAGGATCCGTATGGGGAGACGGGGGAAGAGTTTAATTTTGAACATAAGCTTGAGACATGGCACATGCGGGAAGTTAGGGAAATTCCCCAGGGCCACACAGGTGTGCAAGTAACAGAGCAGGGATTGAGACCTGATCCCGAAAAGACAGAGACTGTAAGGTCTGTGTCTCCTGGCACACATTTTCATATGTAATTTGCATGCAAAATAAATATGTAGTGCCTGGAAGGAAAAGACTCACGGGCTAGCTACTGTTGGTCTTACTGCTCTGTCCCCAACATCAAACATAACGCTGGCATGCATTTGCAGAAATAAAAAGATATTTAAGATGACTCTTTCATTCATAGACTTTTTAAACCCTGAAATGGAAATCCCTTAGACATGAAAAACATGAAAAAATGTTTAAAAAACATTTTTAAACCCTGAAATGGAAATCCCTGAGACGTGAAAAACATCTAAGGGACAGATATAGTAAGTTTCCATTAATATTGAAGAATCTAGATAGCTAACTCATGCCTTTTTAAAAAATTATTATTATTAACTCAAAAATCTAAGAATACACTTCTTACTAGAGAGTATTAAAACTTTAGTCCAGGACAAACTGTGAATAAAAAATGTGCATATTTTGACAAGAAGTTAAAGTTAGGAATGAGTTGTAAAGATTTAATAATTGGTTAGAGAAAATCCAGAGTTTATAAGAAAAACGAATTCTAAGAAATAAATCCATGCAGCAAGTTATATGATAAATGTGAGAATGGGGAGAAGTGTTTTCAACAAAGGTAATGAAAAGTTACTCTTTTTATTATAGAGAGATAATGCAAGTAGGTAAACAAAAAAGTACGGGTTAAAACGTAAAACGCCAATCGAGAGGCTCAAAGCAAATAATTGTCTAATGCCCTGACCTCCCTGGGCTTGTGCAGGCTGGCCCCACCCTCAGAGGTTTCCCAGGTGAACTCCAGCTGTCCTGAGGACGGGGAGACCAGGAGTGAGCCCCACACCGACTTTCCACAGACCAGGAAAAGTGGTTCCAAATCCCTCCACACAGCCCGAACACCCCAAAACTGAACTACCAGAACAGGAACCAGAGGATTCAATACATGGCTCAGAGGAGAAATAGGCCTATCTCGAAAAAAAAAAAAAAAAAAAAGTAATCGATAGATCATTAGCTTCAAAGTTTAATAGCACTATTAGTCAAAGAAAAGCAAAGTAGAACATTCATTCATTCCTTAAACACATGCGTTTTGAATGTCCTCATCTATGGGCAGGCATTGGGAGCACAGCAGGAAACAAACAAGCAACAAATCTCAACCTTCATGAAGCCCCGATTCTTGTAGAAGATGATGGAAATGAAACAAAACAAATACATGTCATTCTTTGTTAAATACTGTGGAGTACAGAAGAGAGAAAGGAAGCAGGGAGATGTACAAGGCAAGACCCTGTGAGTGGCAGTAATAGCAATTCTAAGTCAGACCCAAGAAGAAGGCCTCCCCAAGGAAGAGACCTATGAGCAAAGACCTGAAATCCTGTTTTACTGTCTCACATTGGTGGAAAATGCAAGAAATGCTGGGCTTTGAGTATGATTATATTGAAGTCCATACCCCACCAGGTCCTGTGTTCTCCTTTCCTCATTTGCAAATTAGGGGTAGTGGGAATACCAACTCTTGGATTGCTGCGAGGATTGAGATAGTAGGGAAAAGAGATTTATGGTGTCCCACGGGCAGCAAGCACACAACTTAAGTTTTCCTTTATTTTTGTTAGTCCACTATTGCAGATTTTCTTTTTCTTTCTTTTTTTTTTTTTTGAACGCTAACGTGTAGAGCTGATAGGGTTGGGTACAGCTGATACAATTAAGGGGAAATTTGTGCTATTTAGGATGCTTTCAGGTTGACGCAACTGAAATTCTGATGTAAATAATACATAACTTGATTTCTTTATTCCTTTACTTATTTATATGTTTAATTTATTATTTTTTAAACAATATGGAACTTTATAAATACCTGACAGGGAATCTAGAGTTAGAGTAGCCATTGGGACTGGTTTATTAAGAGCTTCAAGGACACAACAAGGACATGGGTTTTCTCCACTGCTCCTTCTTACCACTGTGGTGGTGTCTTCTGCAGGCTTGTGGGCATGACTGTGACCCCGTACCCAGAATAATGCTCTTCAGTATGCTAGCCATAAATTAATCTACTTAAACATATTTCAAAGTTCAACCTATTTATTGCTGATAACGGAATTACAATTATTTTTAAAAAGTCCTCTTTTCTGTTTTTCTTCTAATTTTCCTTTCCCCCCCCTGGATTTATGTTATTTTCCCAGAGAAATAACCATTAAAATAGACACACCCACACACACATGTATGTATGTAAATGTATGTTTTAGATCTAGCTAGCTATATATATAATTGAAATATGTCTTCTTAGCTAATATAATGCAGAAAAACTGTTCTTAATTATATGTGGAGAAAGAATATTGCATATTTACTATGATTACAGCTGTAAAAATATAGGTATAGAATAAGATTGGAAAAAATAGAAATTTTAACAGTGTTATTCTTGTTAGCAGTAAAGTTATAGGTGAAAAATTGTTTGCCTTTCCATATTTTATCAAATATACATTATTTTTATGCTGGCAGTTTAAAAAAGTATTTGAAAAGGGACAAGTGAAGATGAGACAAATATGTGTTTGAGGAATACGGAGTTTTACAACTCTAGCTCATATGCAACATTTTCACAGTGGCCTTGTGTCAATTCTTCTAGCATAAAAAGCAAAGCAAGGAAGGGCGTTACTCTTTTAAATGTTAAACATACATTGTTAATTCTGTTTTTTTTTTACATATTTTAAAAACATGGCTAGATCATTTCATAAAGACTTACTGCCTTACAGAACTTAATTATCCATATTTATAGTTTTACATTTTAGCAAGTTAGAAATTTACACATAGATCTGAGTTTTTCAAACTGAGCTTGATGCATAGAAGGCTCGACTAGGAAGTACCTCCAGGTCTGCCCAAAGGGGTCGGTCAGGCCAGAGAAAGGGAGGGCTTGGAGCCTCTGACCATCGCCTTTACCCAGAGCTGTACGTTCATCTGCTGTCTTTTTTTTTTTTTTTTAAAGATTTTATTTATTTATTTGACAGAGAGAGACACAGCGAGAGAGGGAACACAAGCAGGGGGAGTGCGAGAGGGAGAAGCAGGCTTCCTGCAGAACAGGGAGCCTGATGCAGGGCTAGATCCCAGGGCCCTGGGATCATGACCTGAGCCAAAGGCAGACGCTTAACGACTGAGCCACCCAGGCACCCCATCTGCTGTCTTTTACAGTGAATTTCTGTGTAAATTTTTATTTAGGAGAAAATCATGTCAAAATAATGCAAGAAATCACTACTTTAAATGGTGGAAAGATTGTCCAATGATGATCACATTTATGTCTCATGGGAGAGCAGTTGAGAGAAGTATTGGGGAGAACTTTTTATTTCTCTGTGGTTACTGGACATACTAGCTAGTTTCAGAAGGCAGTTTGCCCCTTAGATACCACTGCTGAAAATGCCAGAAAGGGGTCTAAGCCTACTTTGTGTGCTTTTCAATGAACACATGCAGTGTAGGAGTTCTGTATTGCAAGAATTGTGGAATATACAAAGGAAGAATAAGGCATGACTCCTGCAGTGAAATTGCTTACACTTTAATCAGAGTAAGGATGGAGAATATAGGGTAGTATAAAATTAAGGGCTAATCTGTATTAGTTAGGATATTTTAAATTATGTATTAGGAATCCAAACCTAAATAACAAAGAACTCTATAAAGACCTAATAAAGAATCAGAATTAGGGTAGCCACTGGGGCTCGTTCATTGAGAGGTTCACTGATGCATCAGATGTGGATTCTCTATTGCTCCTTTTTACCATCACTACTGTCTTAGTTCACAGGTTTGTAGTATGGCAGTAGCCTTACATCCAGGCATGACACTATCTGGAACTGTGCTCTTCAATGTGGTAACCAGTAGAAATGTGGCTACTTACATTTAATCAAAATCAAATAAAATTCAAAGTCCAATTCTTCAGTGGTGCTAGCCACATTTCAAGGCTCAAGAGCCACAAATGATATTAGCCATCATATTGGACAGTACAGATATAGAAAATCTACATCTTTCTAGGGAGTCTATTGGATACCTCTGAATTTAGCAAAAACAAAAAAATAAAAGAAAGGAAATAATTGGAAGAAAGAATAGGAAGAAGTAACTAATAGAAATGAATAATAAGCAATCTATCATCTATCATCTATTATCTATCTTCTATATCTATCTATCTATCATCTACCATCTATCATCTACCTATCTGTCATCTATCATCTATCATCTATCTAATCATCATCTACCTATCATCTATCAATCTATCATCTATCTATTATCTATCTATCTATCTATCTATCTATCTATCTATCTATCTATCTAT
>NC_058405.1:6540530-6574941 GCF_002201575.2 Neomonachus schauinslandi
TATCTATCTATCTATCTATCTATCTATCTATCTATCTATCTATCTATCTATCTACCTACCTACCTACCTACCTACCTATCCTACCTCCTTCTGGTGGTTCTCAAGAGCCAGGACATATTCCTAGAAGCATACAAATAGTGTTACATATAGGGTTCTTGGACCAGAATTGATTCCCATGCCCATCTGAGGTAAAACCCTAATAAGGCAATGAGCTTACTGATGGACCTACGAGCTAACCACAGAGGCAGCACAGAGCAGGGGATGCGGGGATCCCCCGCATTCCTGAGGCTGTTCTTCAGGAGAAAGGCTGGAGAAACAGGCAGCAATGATATCCTGGGATGAATTCTAGACAGCTCCAAGCCGACAATAGGAACAACCGGGCTCAAGGCTGCGCAATGCGAGGGTGCATTCTCCTTGCTGGCCTTGGACCCTGGCCCCCCGGGGTGTGCAACAGCGCGGTCCCTAGGTCTTCGCCCTCCTGGAAAGCAGCGCGGGGCGGCCTGCGCAAGCGCAGTTCACTGCCCCGTCTGGCCTGGGAGGTGCGGCGCTTGGAGAGCCTTTGGCGCAGCACGGCGCCCTTTCTCCCGCACCTGGCCTCCCGCACCTGGCCAGCCCTGCACTGTGATTCTGCGGGTGGGAGAGAGGGTCCACAAGGACTGGGGTTTACATGCCAAGGGGCATGGGCCAGACCCTAACAGGTGAGCCTGGGAGGAGGGGCCGCGGCCCCAGGGCAGCAGGTGTTTGTCGTCCTAGGCCTCTGGCAGCCCGTCTACCTCCCGAGGTCCCGCGAGATCCGGCTCCTCGGGGAAGGGTGTGTGGGCCTCAGCGCCTCACGCTGATTTTGCCCCTTCTGCCGCTGCAGCTCGGGCACCATCCCCTCTGTGCACCTCCCTCGGGTCCCGCACGTACTGCGCCACACGCCGAAGCCACTTAGCCGCACCCTGCCGGCTCCAGGGGCGCCCTGTTGGCCTCCTGGGAAACTCGACGCCACCTGGTCCAGGCCGCAGCCTCTGGCCCGCGGACCGCCGCGCTGGCGTTCCGATCCCTGGGGTGTCGTGTAGACCCGGCTGCGGCCGGCCGGGGAGCTAGGGGCCTGACCCCCATGGGCGGACAAGAAGGTGGGGTACTAGGCGCCAAGCAGAAGCGGATCCACAGCGTTGACTCCCTGAGCCCACCGAGCCCTGGGGAAGGCAGACCCAGAGGTCCACAGCAGGTAAGATTTTATCAAAAAAGTCTGGTTCGAGCTGAGTTTCAGGTTAAAAAAGACAAAACAACACACCAAAAAACAGGACTTAGATCACTTGAGAGTGAATGGAAGGGTATTTTAAGCATGTTTCTACTTTTTGAGATCTATATATGTCTACTTATTTATTTTACATCTGCTCTGGTTTCTTATTAGAAATAAAAATTGGGACTGAATCTGAAGAATTCAAATAAATGAATTCGTAACTGAGGAGACATTAGTGAATTCTTAACTGAGGAGACTGGTCTCTTCAAAGTTTTGTTGAAGAGTAACAGGACTAAACCGTGGAGTGTCTAGAATGAAGGTGATAGATTCATCTTATACCTGAGTATGTTTGAAAACCCTGACAATCACAGTCAGTGTGGAACTCCTTTTCAGTAATCATTTTCAATCTAGGGTTCCTATCAAAGTCTCACTGTAAGAGCTTTTTAAAAATAAACATTCTCAGTGGGTACAAACCAAGTCATGCATCCTTTGATTAAGTGTTACAAAGAGTTCTATTGATATTCACTATCTCCAAATAGGCCTCTAACATAAAAGAAAAAAAAATCATCTTTGTTTCCCATGGCTTCCAGAGAGTCAAGGTGAATTTTTTGGCGTTGTGTCAGGGCCCTCCAGGGTCCACTCTGCCTGCATGTCCAGTCTTCTCTCTTGCCACTTCTCCTTCTGTTCTCTCCAGTCAGACTGTAACACAGGCAGCTTCTGGAATAGAAGTGCCCCCATCCCTTTTTGCCTAACTGGTTACTTAACACAGACATAACATCCTATGGGAAGTTGTGATTGTTGATGGGGCTGTGATTCAGTATCCACTCCTCCTTGCAGGACTTCCCTTTCTTACATTGTTGAATTTAGGTGCCTCCAGACCATAGGACTTACTTTGATCAAGAATGTATGAGTGATGTATGTCATTTTCCACCACAAGCTTAAAGGACCTGTGCATGTTTTTGAGACACTGTTTCCTGTGCCAAGGTTACTGGCAGAGTTCCAGAGAGCTGTTCCATCCACACCTGCTATCTGAGCTGTCTAGTGAGGTTGATGACTGCATGCAGCAGAGCCCCCAAACTCAGTGATGGCCATTAGTGTGAGCAACAAATGAACTATTTTAACAACTGTCATTTGGGTTTCTTTGTCACTTCAGTGTAACCTAGTCCATCCTGACTGATACAGAAGTATTCCAAGACTTTCCTAGTCAGGGGTTGGTTTCACATTATCAAATGTTACCCTTGTGTTAAACCAGGCATCAGCAAACATTTTCTGAAAGGGGCCAGTCAGTAAATATTTTAGGCTTTGTGGGCTAGAGTCTTTGTTGCAACTATTCAACTTTCTGTAGCACAAAAACAGCCGTAGACGTGATGGGAAGAAATGAGTGTGGCTGTGTTCCAATAAAACTTTATTTATATAAACAGGCACTGGGCTGGATTTTTGTCATTCGGCTGTAGTTTGTGACTGCCGTTTTAATTCATGAGTCTGAAATCAATACCAAAAGTCCCTTGGTTTGTATTTCAACAATAACAATTTTTTTCTCATGTCTCTATCTTTTTATACATATTCAATATGAATTTTGAGCTCTGGTTTTCAGTAAGAAAATCAGGATAGATTTGAACCCAAGAATATTAACTTTTATTAAATCATGCATGGAGTTTGGAGAGAATATTCTAGAAATTAATTCCTAATGAGCACTAAAAGAAACAGCATATATAAGCACAAATTGAAAAACATAAACACAGTGTATTATTTTACCTATCACACCTCTAAATAACTGATATTAAGAAGAGCTATATGGAATTGCTGTTCTGTAAAGAAATATTGGCAATATCCTATGGCACAACATGTTACTAATTATTATTCACTAATTTTTTTATTATAGTTTCTATATGCAAGAGCCTAGAGCAACACCAAGTTCTGGGGTAATAGAAAACCTGGTTCACACCCAGCCACACTCATGCATAGATGTGTACATGATTTTACTGCATCTGTGGACCTAAGTGCCAGTCAGTATCCCCAAATCTCTGAGAAATCAAGCCAGTTCTTCTTTTTGCAAAACAAGCACACTCCATGTGCTCCGCTTCTCCAGCTCCATTTTTTTTTTTTTTCCTTTTGGTTTGTTTTCGTAGGAATGTGTATTTGTAGAAGAACTTCATCAGATTGAGCAGGCAAAAGCTCTCATCTTCAAGTGAGAGCAGTGAAGGAACCTTCTGGAGAGATTGCCAGTGCAGGAGCAGGAGGGACGGGGGGCATTCCTATGTTCTGGACATAGGACCTTTCAGCCAAAGGGACTATTTCCTTCTTAGTGATTTCTAAAAATAAAAGTAAAAAAAAAAAAATGGTGAAGCATGTCTACATCACACAAAATTGCAAATCATGACATGATATAATATAATATGGCTCATCTTGTCTGTGGGGCAGAATGTTTATACCATATTGCTTTCCCATGTATTTATAGATTTCCTGAGAGTGACTAATTTTTCTCCAGAATTATATTTTTAGTTGTCTTCTCTGTATCCACAGCTCTAGGAAATGTTAGACTCAAAAATGTGAGGCCTGTTGGTGGACCTCCATCTGTTTCTAGTGGTTTCATTACAAAAATGTGTACATCTCTAGAAGAAAATTTTTTACAAAGAATTTATTTCAGCTCCATGTCAATCGATAGCTTTACAAGTTACCCATCATAGTTTATTTTATATGAGATATACCCTTTCAGGAAAAAAAAAAAAAAAATCCCTTGAAGCAATCTTACAAAAACTGTGCTAGGATATTGTATGTATGAGAAGACTCTAAGAAAACAAACCTATGGACTGAAGCTAATGAATTATCTATGGGTCCAAGTTCAGATTTCCTAGGTTTACTTAAGAAGATGAATATATTCAGAAATAAATGCCATTATTATTTCTTTGTCTGCTAACAAATGGCATTACCAATAGATTTTATTTTATAAGATACACACATTGCTTAACCTAGGGTAGCCCAGAAAATATTAATAGTCAGAAATAATGTAAATTCCAGTAATAGATTTATGAAATATATTGATGCTGTCAGTCTTTGTTTATTCTACTGTGCCATGAAGTCTAGACGGAATAATAGTGTGTTCTTTGTAGAAGCATGCATTTCAAAAATCATTGAATTTGCTGTAATGCCAATCCTTGGGTCTCATTCAGGAACTTTTTACACTTAGCTTTATATTCCATCTATAGAAAAAAATAATTAGCAACCCTTCCCCCCTTCTAGTTCAACTAGAATTTTGCCTTCAGTATTAACAAGTAACCTTTAATTTCACCATTGTGCCTTAATTTTTCTCCCTTGCCTATTCCACACGTTCCAATTTACCATGCAAATGTCAACAATTTCAAATATTTTCTTTCTACGAACATGTCACAGTGATACAGCTTGTGTCATTATAAAAACATCCATTTTTAAGATTTGAATTCACTGCAGATCCTCACCTAGATGCTGAATAAAACAGTATCTCTAATCCTAAACTTTTATTGTTCATCACTTAAATTCGACCCGATTTTTTTTTCAACCTAAAAGCCATAGCTCAAAAACCTATGTGTAAGGAAAAACAGAGCTCACTCTTCACAAATCTGAAAGGCCCAACTGACAGAGAATGAGGAATCTATTAAATCTTCAAAGATCTGGTTTTGTGCAGCCCCCACCTCCTTTGCTCTAGGCAACCCCAAATATTCAGCATCAATCATGCATTCGTTCCTCTTACCCCTGCTTCCTCTCTCGTGCCTCCTGAAATGCGGCGTGACGTTTGTTATCGCCACGGTGGAACTGATTCAATACACACTACCACTCAACAGAAGAGTCTGTATTTAAATTATGGACTCTCCCAGAGTTTAAACATGTTTGTTTCCCTCTTGCTTGCTCTTGGTCTTGTCCATGGGAAATTGATTTTTAACTGACAGCCATCCATTTATAAAAAGGTGCTTTGTACAAGCTTCTTTATCTTCTTTGCTGATAGTCTCATTTCCTTTGTGCTCCATTTGTCTGCCCTGATGTTTTTCTGCATGATAAGAAGGTTATCTGCTAAATGGCAGTAGACTTAGTTCGAGTCATGGCGGCTACTCTATTTTAGGTGATCTTTATCATGTTAACTTTCCCAGAGAAAAGACACGGTATTTGTACATTAATGGGATTATTTGAAGGTGCGCTTATTCAGATACATGTTTGGAACTTTCGCTTTCCACGTCTGTGTTTTTCTGGTAACGCATGCCGCCCATGCAGGCTGGCTGCTTTGAATCCTATCTCCCATACCTTCCTGGCTTTTGACCTTGGGCAGGATGATTAATTTCTGTATCTTCACTTCTCATCCACAAAGTAGAGATATAAATATTACCGTCTACATTTGGGGGAGGATTAAATGAGTTAATATGTGAGAATGGCCATTCTTACCTTTGCATCAGTAGCTTGGTCTCAGTGCACTGAAGGATCACTTACTATTTCTCCAGTCTTGAATGGTTTGTCTGTATGACTGATGGACAGGCATTTTCACCGTATTAACCATTATTTAGGATAGAACTAACTCCTTTGTTTAGGGATGTTATTATGGAAGTTGAGTGACACCAAGAAAAGTCTGAGCAACATTATTCAATAATATTGAAGAACCACATCCTTTTTTACAGTTAATTTAAACAACCAGGAAACTAAACAAGCATGCCCTTTCCAGGACAGTTTTCCTGGCAAGGCATGGTTATACAGTGCATTTGGTACAACCACGTGGGGGATTCTGACTCGTCCCTATAAAGTTCAGTATGAATGTAAATATAGGTATGTAAAAAAATGTAAAGCTATTTTAATTTTGTGTGTGTGTTATGATGGTATTCTGACAAGAATTAAAAGCATCACTTTTATTCTATTAGGGCTTTACTTACAGAAATGGGAAAATGAACATAGATCCCATTGAATGTTAGAAGATATTTAATATTAGAAATATTTGCAGAAATCAAAGAAGTAGTTTTATAAGTACTATGGGCTATATCATGTTTTGAGACTTAATCTAGAAGGGAACAGAGTAATACATTAATGCCGTTAACAAGGGAACTGTCCGTGGCTTCTCTCTTTCCCTTCACCACCTCATTCTACTGCTTTTCCACCGGCTAGTCACTCAGCCGTGTTCACTCTACACACTGAGCATCTCTTTAATCCTTCTCCCTCAAGGATGAGCCACCACCATCTTGAACTTGATCAAGTGTCATAGTCTCCCCAAAGGTGTACACATCTGTTTTCTCATCTACGATTGGAACCGGAGACATCTTCTAAAACCTCTGATTAGTGTGTGACCCTCCCTAGGTCTTAAGCCTTGAGTGGCTCCCCATTTTGCACCTGATGAAGTCCCTGATCCTCAGCTCAGGAAGAGCCCTGCATAACCCATCCCTGCCTTCTTGCCAGCCTCATTTTGGGTCCGTTCTTCTTGTCCTTTTCATTCAGTCAGGTCTTTAAGTCCTGGGATACAGCCACTTTCCACAACACTGACTAGTTAACTTCTTCCTGCCTTCAGATCTCAGCATGATCCCCATTCGCTGCTGCTGACCTTTCCAGTATTCCTCAGCAACCCCCATGCCCACCACACACATGCTTCCTGGCATTACACCAATCTCTGCTTCCCCTTTTGCTCTGTTCATCCCATGTATGACAGCTGGTTCTCATTCTCCCCTTAGAATGTGAGTGCAGAGTTCAGAGCAGGAATCATACTTGTCTTGTTGCAGAAAATAGCCCCAAATTCAGCAGAGGATCTGACACATCATTTTTAAAGCTCATTGAATAAATGAATGAATGAATGAATTTAGAGAAAGCCTAGGTAATTTCTTAATACCCAATCACTATATTATAAAATGGATTGTGGAACTAGTTTGAAGTTGGACCTGAATAATGCCAGACTTAATCAATTAAATGAAATTAAAACAAAATTCAGTTGGTTTATTTGACCATTGAAGGAAAGTATAATGGATTTGTGGAAAATATTGTCTCCAAGCCTGGAATGCTGGGTTTAAATGCTGTGCTATTTAGATGTGTCCTTGGGCTAATTATTGGCCTCTCTCTATTGCCTCCATCTCCTGATCTGTTAGATAGTTGCAGGGATAAATTAGTAAAAACGTGTAAGCTACTAGAACAATGCTACTAATAAGCCTAATATTCAGACACCGTCATCTTAAAACAACAAAACAAAACAAAACAAAAAACCCTAACTCTCTCCTTTTGTCCTCCCTTCAATTGGATGCTTCCCTAACTCTTCCTTTTATAAGCTAAAATAGTAATATAGAATTCTAAAATTGTGCAAAGTGAAAAATCTGAAAAACAAAAAACAGCCCTGTGACCTTTCCTCTGAGGAAAGAAGTAGCCAGATTGGTCTGAGCATTTTAGGTGTTGGGGTCTGTAGAGTTCTGATGCCCTCCAGCCAAATCAGCTGGACAGGAGGAATTTATATGGGTTTCATCAGCCACAGTGTCTGCCTCACGGGTTCTTGCCTCCCCTCTTTTGACTCACTGAGCTGAGTAGACACAGGCTCCCAGGCCACCTCCAGATTGCACATGGCAGGAGATTTCCCACCAGGAGAGCAGCGGGGCCACCAGTGGAAGAGAGAAACCAAAGCTTTCGTTAGGATGCTTGATAAGCTGTCAATATGTGAGCAGAAGTTTTTGCTTTTGTCCTAATAAAAATGTCTATGTACACTATTTTCATAAATTTTAGTGATAAGTTTCCATTCGACCACATTAAGAGCTCAAAATAAGTTTTCTTGGGAAGTTGACAGGAGCTTAAGAAAAATCACAGTGAGTTATGGCTTCTGGGTTTTCTAGAGAACATGTCTTCATCAAGTCTTTAAATATGTTTCAAAATCATTCAAATGGAATTATTTTCCTTTCACCCACCACAGACTGTTTTATAGAGGATTTAATCCACTGGTGAGCTAACAAAGGGAAGACATGTTTTCCAAGGTAAATTTGCTTTTGAGAAATAAGGTTGCTTTGGATGAATTTTGAAGTCTGTATATTTCAAAGAAAGAGCACTTTAAGTACAAAATTATAATTGGCTATTTCTGTCAAACTGAAAAAAGACCTTGCCCCATCAGTAATTAATTTTAGATATATAGTGATTCAGAAAATTTTCATCTTTCTCTTAACCGCATATTAGCACATTTTGTTCAGTAAGATTATTTTCTTTTTATTCTGAAAGATGCATTAAGTATGAGAGAAAAGCTTTTAAACAGACTTAATTAACAGCCAGAAATGACGTGATTTATTTTTGTGAATTGTACATATGGCTGTAGTTCTTCCTGTGCCATATTTTGAATACATTAAAAATATTTTTTATATTATGATGTTCTATAAAATTATTCCCAACAGCTCCGGGGAATATAGCTATTATATCCTTAGTAAGATAAAATGATCCTCATTCCTCTGGGAGTTTAACATTGTTGAAGAGGTTTATAAGCTGTTGAAGATGGGGGCTAAAACCATTTTTCTTTCTTCTTTGTGTTTCTAATTAGGCATCCTAAAAATGCAGAGAAAAGCAGACATGGGAAGTAATAAAAGTAAAAATGTGTGTATCTTCACTGTCCTTCAAATGTATATTGACCCATTTTTGTCTTCAGAGTAAATGAGCTTGGGAAAACCATTAAATATATATATATAATATATAACATATAAGATATATATTGCATATACATATATTTTACATATTTTTATTAAGCTCCTTTCAACTTTCTAAGAAAAATCATTTTGAGCTCTTAATGTGGTAGAATAGAAATTTATCACAAAAAATTATGAAAATTTCTTCGTATAGACATTTTTGTTAGGACAGAATGTATAAACATTGTATAGATTTATTATATATGTGTACTTTTAAGATTGCTATCCTGGAGGCTAATAAAAGGCTTACTACTTCCCTGGATTACTGCTACACACATTGTAAAACCAAACAAAGTAGATTTACTAGTGATGACATTTTAAAACAGGAACATTTGGATGGTTTGGAAAAGTGAACTGATTCTGAGCCTCAGCTTAATATTTCCATGGTAACGCCAAGGTTCAGAAGTCTTCCCTTGGAGGTAATCATTGGGTGCTCTGAAGGAAAGCTTAGATGATTTAGTACTGTTTTTCTCAGGGATGTTAAGTAGAATCTATTAATAAACTGAAAAATGGAAGACTCGATTTAATGTCCTGGTAAAGGTCAATATCCATGAAAGCAGATACCTTTAATGGTTTATCCTGCCTATGTTTCCCCACCCATGGGTCTCATTGCTTCAAGCAAAACAGGGTCTCATCCCCCGACCCCCATTTCTGGGATAGTATACTGTTAATTTCCCCAAAATGAAAGAGGCTAATTATCCAAATTTACAAATCATTCCTTGGTTATAGCTGTTAATAATAAAGGAAAATATATTCCCCTACCCACCCACCCAAAGTATTCCTGCATCAGAAGGGGCGAGGGATAAGCATACATGGCTTCCTTGGATGAGGGTGGAGAGAGAAAAACACAACACAACTAGGATGTGTTGACAAGTCTTCCAGGGTATTTTAGTGAGCAAGGACCAACACAACAAATGCTGTCTTATGAATTTGGACATTTTTCTTAAGGAGAATAAAATAAACTCTTAATCTCTCCCCCTGATTTCTAGGATTATATTTAGACTTCCTGTAACATAAAAATAAGTATTACCCACAGACATCAGAGATAATATCTGTCGTGCTGGTAGAAGGGAACAGTGGCTTAAAAAAAAAATCTATGTATAGACTGCTCTTATTATGTAGAGTTTCCAGCAGCCCTTATCAAACAAGAGGTTCTGAATAAGTCTGTAGCTTTTTGTCTAAAGCTTTCTGAAGAATAACCAGTGCCCGAGTGGCTTTGGGACATGAGCACAAACACAGCTTCAGTTTCTCCTTTGTATATTATCTGCAGGATCATCTTTATTTCTAAGTGAATCTCTGCTATCCTGCACACCAATAAATGTGCTGAGCACACTTTCATGGGCCAGAAATAGAGATGATGCTTCGTAAAACTTCTCCATAGGATCTATAGAGGATTGAGCAGAGAGTTGGAAATGGGGTTATTGAATTACCCTGTGAGCATTCGAGAGAGTTCAACTTGTGTTTCTCACTTCTACAGACATGTATTGAGAAATCACTAAGTTTAAGCAGTTACAAAAAAACAGATGACGTTCCTGTCCCCATCTCAAAGGAAAATGGTCATTCCATATATAAATATGCAAATAATTTATTATAATTGTAAGAAGTGCTTAAAAATGCTGCAGTGGGAATACTATTCCAGAAATAGTATCCCCAAAATACTATTTTGGGAATCAGGGAAGGCAAAAAAAAAAAAAAAAAAAATTCCAGATGTCTTTTAACCTGGTAGAGCACAGTTACCTAAATGTTAACTAGAAATAAAGCAGGGGCTTCTTATTTCCTTTCATATTAGTACACTGGCAATGTAAGTAATGAAGTTTAGTTTCCACTCTGGGGCCCCTCAACCATTTCTACCTGTAGCCCCAGTGAGTGGAAAGGGAGCTCTTTCTCCACTGACCTTCCTAGAAGATGATGGGTATCGCAGTGGTGGCCTAAGTTATTCTTCATTCCTCTGTCTTATCCATTATTAATAATTCTAAGTATGGTGGCCTTTACTTTACATGCATTGGCTTACTAAATGGTGTATTAGTTTTCTGTTGTTGCATAAAAAATTACAACTTAGTGGCTTGAAACATATTACGTTAATTATCTCATAGTTTCTGCAAATCAGGAGTACAGGCGTGATGTAGCTAGGCTGTGTTCTTATCTGGAAGCTTGTTAGAAAAAAATCTGCCTCCACTCTGATGCAGGTTGTTGGCAGAATTTTTTGCTTGAAGCTGTATGACTGAGGGCCCCCGATTTTTGCTGCTTGTTGGTTGGAGGCTGCCCATGGGTCCTAGAGGCAGTCCAGAGTTTCTTGCCCTGTGAGTGTTCCCATCCTGACTGCAAGCTTCATCAAGCCTGCCAGATTAACCTTCTTCCAGTCTACTAAGATGGAAATCTTATGTAATGTAGCATAAAACCAAATGACAGGAGTGACATCCCATGATTTTTGCCATGTTCTGTCAGTGAGGGGCAAGTCAGAGGTCCCAGTTGCATTCAAGGGGAAGCGATGAGACAGAGCATAAACATGAGAGCCACCCGGCAGTCTATCCACTGTGGTACCTACTATTGCATTTTACAGAAGTTTCTAAAATAGATTTGTCCAGATTCACATGCCGGAAGAGAAGCCTGAATTTGAATACTGGTCTCCAGGACTCTCTCCAGTAGACATCATCTGCACTATAGGACATAGAACATGACTTGGATAATGACTCATTAAAAATAGTTAATGTCCTCTCAAATAACTGAACAGCTCTTCACTCTTTAGAATTCTTCCAAGTGTAGATTATTGAACCTGCAGTATCAATATGCTAGGGACACTCAGCTTTTTTTTTTTTTTAACTTCCTTTGTAATGTAATTAATTTGATTATATATTTGACCAAGTTCTCTGATAGAATTATAGTTAAAAACCTGGCATTCAGTGTGGTCAAGACCTAAAGATATTAATAGAAAAAGAGTAGAAAGGGGGAGTTTATCATCTGGTACAGAAGTTTTCAAACTTTTGGGTTGTCAACACCCTGTTACAAATGAAATTTGTTGGTAGCATCCCAATACAAAAAATAAATAAATATAAGGTTTTTTGTTCATTCATTCACTTACCAAATATACTGTGGGCTGAACTTATGACAGGCACTCTTCTGAAAAACTAGTCCTGAACATGGTAATCCAAGTCACCAGCCTTTAGGATATTTATATTCTACTAGAGAGACAGAAAAAACAACATACAAGAGTTGTGTATGTGTGTGTGTGTGAGAGAGAGAGAGGGAGATTGATTTTAGGAGGTGGTAAGTGATAAGAAGGAAAATTCAGAAGATGAATGGAGGGTTCGATGGGAAATGGGCATTGCTTATTAAGAAGATGACCAAAGTACTTCTCTGAAGAAATAGCATTTGATCAGAGAACTGGATGAATTAGTGATGGGATGAGCTGTGTGTTGTTCTAAGGAAAATATGTTCTGAGTACTGGCAGGTGTTTCCACCCTGATGCATGAACAATAGAAAGAAGTAGAACAAGAGAAATCGACAGCTCTTGGAAAGTGGTGGTAAATGGTCCAATGGGAGATGGTTTGTGTCTGGGGAAGTTTTGTTTGTTACTGTTTTTATAATGAAAGATTGAACAATATATAAAAATGAGTATATAAAATATCAAATAGAGGGAATACTTGATGAAGTAGCAGAATGAACGCAAACTTCAAATGCAAAGGTCTTGACTAAGCACAGGGGGTTTGTGATCTGCTTCTCCAGGGGTATTGAATACAGGCAGTTAACCTGCTATTTTAGGAGCAAAGGTAGAGTATGCATGTATGGTTCAGACACAAGTAGGTTGGTGAATTTGGTAAAGGGGTAATAACCTGAATCTATTCTGAATGCCAATACTTCCTCAGTGAAGTAAGAGGCCAAGTCATCAGTCGAATGTAAGAATGAAGAAAAACTGTTGGGGATGGGAGAAAAGAGAAAAGTCAGGAAGTAGTTCTTTAGTGAGTAGAATTAAAGGTAGGGTTGTTCTGCACAGCCAAGGGTATGCTTTTATTTTTCTGATAAGAGATCTTAAGTGTGATCTGTCAGAATGGTCAGACATTTTTCTGTAGCCATATTTACCTGCTCTCATCTAACGAAGCTGGTGTTTGGCCAGGCTTGCCCACCAGGGGGAGAAGGGAAAAAGAAACTATAGGCATATGTAAAGGAGAGATTTATGTGAGAAATGAGCATTTGCCAGGGGTGGGGGCCCCCAAAACAAGGTAAGGACAGTGCACTGAAGATACTAAAAGGGTTGACAACCTTTGGGGTAGACATTCTAGGCTGAGTGAATTACGGTGAGGTCTGTGAGGAACTCACCTGCTCTGGTCATCTTCCCTCTCCCTTCCCTACACTGTCCACCCTGAATGGGGCTATGCAGACCTCTTATGGCTAACTATAAAGTTGAGGCTATTTTAAATCATTGAGTTTGGTGGGGTACCTGGGTAACGCAGTTGCTTGGGCATCTGACTCTTGGCTTCGGCTCAGGTAGTGATCTTGGGGTCCTGGGATCAAGCCCTGTATCAACCTCTGTGCTTAGTGTGGAGTCTAAGACTCTCTCTCCCTCTTCCTCTCTCCATTGTGCTCTCTCTCTCTCTCTCTCTCTCTAAAGTAAATAAATCTTTTTTAAAAATCAGTAAGTTTGGTGAAAGCAATAGTAAGGTAGAGCATCATGTGCAGATAATAAGGGAGAGCATTGCCTCAAGGGAATTTTAAAACAGTAATACAACCATTCAAATCTGTTTTGAAAATAGCAGAGATAAAATACCTCTCAGGAAAAAAAAATCCTTGTATCAAGGGATACTGGCACACTCACTTCCCTGTTCTTAATCCACTTTTCCAAACACATGCTGTAGTTTCCTAGTCCAGAGCTGAATAGCCCAGTTACTCTTCAGAAGAGTCCAGAGATGATCCTGAGATCACCACACAGATCTGATCAAATCTTCTTAATACCATGATGTCTAAGATGCACACAGAGATGTTAGAGTACAAAGGTAAAAGGTGAAGTGAAATCTGAACATCTGGACATTGAACTGAGGAACCAACTAGCCCTGAGAATGAATCTTTGAGTAAATGGAATGCTGATACATAGTTAGACATGGGAGTCTGGAATTCTAAGGACAAGTCAGGGCTGGAGACATAAATTTCAGAGCATCGGTATGAAAGCATTAAAAGCTACAAGACTGAATGGAATTAGCATGAGAGTGAGTACTTCTAGAAAAGAAAAGAGGTCCACAGGTGGAGCCTTTCGTGTCTCCACATTGTAAGGATTTAATATAAAGACCTAAAGGGGAAGGTAACTGAGAAGAGGAGCTAGTAAGGTGGGAGGAGAACCGGCAGGGTAGTGTCTTGGGACCCAACTACAGAACGTGTTTGAAGGAGAGAGGAACGGTGTAGGTGTTCCTGTTCCTCGTTTCTACTTGCAGACCATTCCTCTTCCATAAAAATACTCGTCTGTGTCCAGTTCTTTTGGCAGCACAGATAAATTAGATATGGATATCGATCTTAGGTTTTAGTAATGTAGAGGTCTTTGAGTGCGTGTGGTCACAGAATGGAGCTGAATTTGTTTAGAATGAAATTAAGAGAAAACCAGAAGATCCAGTATAAACAACACTTTTGAGACAATCTACTGTTCAGAGGGTGAGACCATGATAAGGTTATTTTTTTATGATGCAAGAAATAAGAGCATGTCTGTACTCTGATGAGAATGATTTATTAGTGAAGGAAACTGTGTTTGACGTAGAGGAGAAAGAAGAGAACGACTTGAGCCATGCCCTGGAGCGTCAAAGAAGACGGAATCTAGTGTGTGCTGGGGAGTCTCCTCTGAGAGGAGCATGGCTGGGCCGCCACAGTAAAAAGAGGAAAGGCAGAATGTACAGATTCACATTCACTGGGTTGTGGGACCTGTAGGGGTACCTTCTGACTGCTTCTCTTTTCTAACTGAAGTAAGAATCAAGAAAACTAGTGCAGAGTGAGAATGGGAGAGGAGGTGCCGGAAGTTTGAGGAGAGTAGAAAAGGTATGGAAGGGACACTTGAGAGAGAAGGAGAGTCTGTCTCACACTAGGGAGATACAGCATGGTTATGGTTGCTGGGCAGTATGAGGGCCCATTGAGGGGTAGCAATAGTGAACTGAAAATGGGAACCATCAGCACTGATGTTTGTGTTTCTCCAGTCACGGTTAGTTCCACAAGTGGTTGCATGACTAGTGGAATGGAGGAGAAACAAACTGGGTAAAATCCAGACCAGAATGTGGTTTATAATTACCTGCAATAGAGAGAGGGGAGAATAGATGTTGAGAATACATAGAAGGCGCTGATTATATCTACTGGCCATAGAAATTACTCTGAATAGAAGGAGGAGTGTGGGGTGGTGGGAGAGAGTAAAAATACAGTATCATTAATGAGAAATAAGTTTCTGTAAGGTCAAAAGATTATGGGACCCACGGTTCTAGTAGGTAGTAGTTGAAGAGAAGGATGCTTGACCCTTGGGCAAGATCAGAGCTAGAAATGGCTGTGGAAGGAATGATGAGTTGCATGAGGACAAGTACATTGGATGAAAGGATTCCCAAAAATTGAGAGTCCAGTTATCGGAAGGATCATCTACACAAGTATTAAAATCTCTAGTGTAAAGACAAGAGGGAGAGGGACCTGAGACTTGGTAAATGGACAGCAACAAGGACTATAAGGAAGAGTCAGGCATGTTATTCCAAGCTAGACTTGAAGGGAGGGGAAATTGTCTGGAAGTGGGGATGAGAAGCGAGGGGATTATGCACCTCATCTCTGGGCTCAGGAATGCACCCCTGTGAGAAAAACAGCCAACACTGAGAGGGCTACAGAGAAAGCAGCCTCACAACATCTGTTGTCTCTAAGTGCTTCCTTCCCCAGGCAATTCCCAGTTCAAAGTCCTGAAAGATAAAATGCGAAAGACATTCTGCTTTTCTTTAGGATAAAATATATCATATTGCAAGTCTGTTATACTACCCAATTAGTATTTGGCTGACATGAAATTACCTGGCTCAAAAATAATTCTGTGTTGGGGCCCCTGGGTGATGCAGTCAGTAGAACGTCGGACTCTTGGTTTCGGCTCAGGTCACAATCTCAGGGTCGTGGGAACGAGCCCCGCATCAGGCTCCGTGCTCAGGGCAGAGTCTGCTTGGGATTCTCTTCCCTCTCCCTCTGCCCCCCCCGCCCCCCGCCACGCTCGCACACTCAAACGCTCTCTCTCTCAAATAAATAAGTAAATCTTAAAAAGTAATAATAATAATTCTGTGAAAGGCAATATGGGAAACGATAATTTTGCCATCTTTGCTCCTTAGTCCTCCTGATGGGACTTTTTATGTCTGAAATGTTCACTTTGGTTAACCTTTGAGTGGAAGCTAGGCCTCAGCAAGGCTGTGACTCCTATGCTTTCCAAAATGATAGAAT
Organism: Neomonachus schauinslandi; assembly: GCF_002201575.2. NCBI lineage: Eukaryota > Metazoa > Chordata > Mammalia > Carnivora > Phocidae > Neomonachus > Neomonachus schauinslandi. Next base: position 6,556,821 of record NC_058405.1, read on the forward strand.
TGTTGTGGAGCATAAGGAAATCATATTTAATTTGATTTCTTTTTTGAATAGTGAACCATACTTAGCCAGAACTCAAATAACCATTTAATTGGAACTGTTGTTATGTTGTGCTGTCTTAGCCAAAAGAGATAATTGTTACCTCACCCAACATACACACACACACACAAGCACACACACATGCACACACACATGTGCATGTCCTAACACACATGTACACAAACATAAAATATTTAACAAAAACAGAACAGGGCCATTTAATTATATTGCTTTGAGTCTACTGTACAGTGAATCTTGAAATCCAGAATGGAAGCTCAGAAACTTAATCTTCAAAGAAAAATTAAAGAATAATCATTATATTGTATTTGTTCAAACAGGAAAATGAGCAAAGTAAAACAAGTAAGGATGGAAACAAACCAAAAAAGTTGAATTTTATTAAACTGTAGTCTCTCAAGGATTCTGTTTCTTTAGTGTTATTGTATTTTGATGCAGGATGTTGCATAAAAAATAAACATGTTAAACTGTGACAAGTTTAAATGAAGAACATTGCATGGAATGTTGCCTCCCTTTCTCCTCATGTATTTGAAATTCTTCAGTTGAGAGTAAGTGTCAAGACTTTTTCTCCTTTATAGCGGACAGAAATTGGATCTTAGTTTTCTTCTTTAAATTTTATTCTCTCTCTAATAAGATTGGTGATTCAAACACCTTGGAACACATGATATTATTCATTTACATTCTTTTATATGGCTCTACCTCATGGAATCTCACTAATACTCATCCATTTGTCATTGAGCAAGTTCTCAGCTGATATGTAATAATAGTCTTTTCAATGTACGTGATTTGTGAACATGGAATTTTTGTTCTGTATTTATGCTGTTGATGTCTAAGGTAGACAATAGCAATAATAACTAGGGTTATTCCCTTTTAGTTAGCTCTTATAATAATTTATTGGAATTACAGTAACAGTTATATCTAGTAAGTTAAAGACCATATAAAATTTCCTGGTGTAAAGCAGTAAGGTCACTCCACTAACTATTTCAACATAAATGTGAACCTTTTCAGCCCACTCCGTTTCATTGAAATGTTAATAATGGCCTTTCCTCACAATAGCTTCTCTTACATCATTCCTTTTGTCTTTCATCCAAACAAACCAAGACCCAGACATCATGGTATTTTCAGACAACACTGAAAGAGTTTCCCAGCAAAATTGCATGCAGTAAAATTCTTGCAGTAGAAAGTATTTAAGGTTTCAGAGAAAAAATCTTACAGTGCTGGATTCTAATATAAGCACAGAAAACAATCTTGATATTTTATTATCAGTTAAAATAACTTATATCAACAGAAAAGAATCCCATTTCCCACCTTTGTCTCCCAATTCATCATAAAAGACCAAAAAAGAAGTCAAAATACCAAAGCTAATCCCCGTCAGGAAGAGATTGTTTTATTGGGTGATTTTCCAAAGAATCTTTGGAAATATGTGATCCCAAAATCTATGACTTAAGTCTTTTAATCAAAATGGACATTCTTGAAGTTAATTCTAAATTTGCTAATAAATAGATGCATATTTGTCAATAATTACAGTTCCCAGATCATTAAATGTATTTAATATCTTTAAAAGAGAAAAAAATAAAGTTTTTTCTCATCAGCTGCTTGTATGTTTTTCCTGATGTGAATATTTTAGAGAACAAAAGAAAGATTGTACAGAGGTAATTATTTGGTGAAATTTTTTTCTCACCAGTGACAACAAGCAATGATTTCTTATTTATGTTTATTTGGCAAAAGATGCCTATTTAATTGTCACCAATTCTTTGCCTTAAAGAGCTAGAAGATAAGGCTATTCTTTAGTTTTCTTATTTGCAAATGGCATCCCATGGGTCCTTAGCAAGGTAATGAAATTAAATGCAAAGATACCTGCCATTATTCTTTTGGTGTTATCTTTAAAATGAAATAACTTTCAAAGTCATAAATATGTTTTTATCCAAATGGAATGCAGATTCATTATCTAATCAAGAAGGTCGTGAAATATTTAACTACAAAGAAAATATCATGGTTGTATGTGGTGTTATCTGTAGAGTAGACTATTTAATCAGGAATGAAAAAAATACCACTCATGTAATAAAAAGCTTTTTATAAAATAGATTAACAGGGAGTAAGTTTACCCCCTCACTATAAACATCTAAGGAAATAATAAACAAAATATATAAAACAGTGCTTTGCAAGACACTTTACATCCGGTACAAAGGACAGTGATCCCTGAGAGATTAAATATAAGCCATGTGAGTTCTTCAGTTTCCCCAGATTAAAACCTTAATAGAGTTTTCAGGTCGTGACACAAGGAAAAGGAACCCGGCCAGAATCCAGTGTCATCCTTGAGTTGAGAAGAAGGAGACCAAGACAGACTTTTCAGGACACGGTTCCAGAGAGATGAGAAATTGAGAGAGGGAGTGTGAGGGAGGGGACAGAGGGAGAAAACTCTTGAGATTTTCTGAGAGCCCTCCTTGGTATTCAACTGAATATTGATCAGCACTTGTAGGTGAGGAAACTATCAAGGCAGGAGAAAGAATCATCTGAAAAGACCAGAGATACATTGTTTGACACACAGGAATAGAACTTACGGCCATGAGCTAGACTGGACAACCTCATAATTTACTACATGTTGGATAGAGTACTTAGAAGGTCTTGCTTCACTAGTCATAAATAATTTATGCTGGATTGAGTACTTCTTCAAATTCCCTGACAAATCATAAAGGCAAGACCAAAATATTTTTCAAGTGTCTCCAAGTAATTTAATTAAATTTGAAAACAAAGATCAAGAATACTTATGAGAATACAAAATGTTTAACATCTACTTTGGGAACAGTTCACCAAGTTTGGCATCTAATACAGGATTACTGGGCATGCAGAAAAACAGTTAAATGTGACCCATAATAAAATCTATCAGTTGAAACTAAATCAAAAATGACAGATGTTAGAACCAATAGTCAAGGACCTTAAAATAATTATTATAACTGTGTTCCTGTGTTAAAGTAGATAAGAATATGGAAGATGTGAAAAAGACCAAAATCAAACTCCTAGAGATAAAAACTACAATGATTTATATGAAAAATTTACTGATAGGGTTAACATTAGATTAGTCATTGCAAAAAAGAAAAGTGAACTTGAAGATATAGCAATCCAAAATGAAACAAAGACATAAAAGTTAATTTTATAAAGTTAAAAGAATATCATTGAACTATGGAACAACTTCAGGTGGCCTATGTGTGCAACTGGAGTTTGTGAAGGAGAGGAAAAAGGGGAGGTGGGGAGGACAAAATGGGAGGAAAAAAAAATGATGAAGTAATGGAATTTTGCAGAATTTAATGAAAACTATAAAGCTATATATCCAAGATGGTTAAGAACCCAAAGCAAAAGAAAATACCAAAACATGTCATAATCAATTTGCTAAAAATAGTGAAAAAGGAAAAATCTTAAATGGAGCCAGAGAGAAAAAGAAACTGACATAAGCATGGCAGCAGATTTATCAAAGGGATCAATGCAAGTGAGGAAAGAGTGGAGCAACTTCTTTAATGTACTGATAGAAAAACACCTACCCTACTACAATTCTATACCTAGCAAGATTTGTCTTGCAAAATTTAAGTGAATAAAGACTTATTTAGACATACAAAACCTGAAAGAATTCATTGCTACTACGCCTACACTACAAGGAATATAAAAAGAAGACTAGGTAAAAGAAAAATAAAACCAGATGCAACTCTGAATCCCCATAAAAGTATTAAAAACACTACAGATGATAAACCCATGGTGGCATTAGCACGAAGTTTTGGAGGGGAGAAAAGGCAGTATAAAAATATGAGCTCTTATACTATAGATAAAGTAATATAATATCACCTGAAAGTAGGCTGTGATAAATTAACATTATATATTATAAACCCTAAGGTAACCACCTGAAATCATATAACAAAATGTTTTCTCTATTAAACCACCAAGTGAGATAACATGTAATCGTAAAAAAATTACAATTAATCTAAAGGAAGGCAAAAAAAGGAGTAAAAGTTAACAAAAATACATGAGACAAAAAACAAAGAGTCAGATAAAAGAGTTAAAAGCATGTGAATGTTACCGTTAAATGTACATGGTCTAAATGCTCTGATTAAGGTAAGCCAGAGCCAACTACATCCTGCCAATAACAAATGCTATTTATATATGAAGACAAAAAGATATTAAAAATAATTGAAAATATACCACACTGATATTAATCAAAATAAATCTGGAGCAGCATGTTAATATCAAAATTAGATTTCAGAGGAAAGCGTATAGTCAGGGATGCAGGAATTTATTTCATAATGATGAAAGGGCTGAATTCATTAAAAGATATATTCCAACACTTCATCTAAAACTAATGATGTAATGTATGGGGATTAACATAAGAATAAAAAAAAAAAAAAAAAAAAAAAAATAAAAGATATATTCCAAATGCTCATACACCTAATAACAGAGCTTCAAAATTCACTCAGTATGGTGTGACATCAGCATGATGTGACTAAGAAGCTGCAGGCCCTCCTTCCCCAACTGCAACACTGAGTTAACAATGATATATGGATCAGAATACTTCTGTGAGAACTCCAGAGGCTAGTTGCAAACTACAGGCAACAAAAGCAAAAATAGACAAATGGGACTACATTGAACTTAAAAACCTTTGTACATCGAAGAGTACGATCAACAGAATGAAAAGGCAGCCTACAGAGTGGGAAAAAATATTTGCAAATCATATATTTAATAAGGAGATAAACCAGAATATATATTCAGAATATATAAAGAACTCCTACAACTCAACAATAAAAATAGAAATAACCCGATTAAAAAAAATGAGCAGAGGACTTAAAGAGACATTTCTTTGAAGAAAATGTACAAACGACCAACAAGCCTATGAAAAGATGCTCAACATCATTTGAAAATGCCAGTCAAATCCACAGTGGGATATCACCATATAACCATTAGGATGGCTACTATAAAAAATAAACACAATAGGAACATTGACAACAAGAACAAAAAATAAAACAAGTTTTGATGAGGATATGGAGAAATTGGAACCCTTCTGCACTTTTGATGGAATTATAAAATGGTGCAACTGCTATGGAAAACAGTACGGAAATTTCTCAAAAAATTAAAAGTAAAACTACAATATGATTGAGCAAACCCATTTCTGGGCATAGATCCAAAATAATTGTAAGCAAGACCTTGAGGAGATCTTCAGAGGAGCACTATTCACAAAAGACAAAGTTTATAGCCACCCAAATGTCTGTTGGCAGGTGAATAAACAAAATGTGGTGGATATATACGATGGAATATTATTTACTCTTAAAAAGGAAGAAATCCTGTCACAGGCTACAATATGGATGAACCTTAAGAGCATTCTGCTAATTGAGATAAGCCAGTCACAAAAAGAAAGATGATGTATGATTCCACTTGTATGAGGTACCCAGAATAGTCAAATTGTAGAAACAGAGAGTTGAAAGATTGTTCCCAGGGGCTGGGGGATAAAGGGAGAGGGAGTTAGTGGGTGTAGAGTTTTAGGTTTGCAAGATGAAAACGTGCTGGAGATCTGATTTACAACAATGTGAACGTACTTAACACCACTGAAGTGTACACTTAAAAAAAGGGTAAGATGGTAATTTTAAGTGGTGTTTTTTACCACAATAAAAAAAGATTAAGTAAAAACTCATGAACCTGAGAGAATTAGACAATTTCACAATTATGTTTTGATAATTTAATATTTAATATAACAGTCCTCTCAACACCTGCAGAATTCACATTATTGTTAATGTCATGTGTCACATTTACCAAGGTAGATCATATTCTGGACAGTAAACAAGTCGTAATACATTTAATATAATTCATACACAAAATATGTTTTCTCATGGATATAAAATTAAGTGAGGAATAAATAACAGAAAGATCTCTGGAAATTACTCAATTATTTGGGAAGTAAATGACATACTTCTAAAGAACTTGTGTGTCAAATGAGACACCAAAATGGAAATTAGAAAATATTTTGAACTGAATATACATGCAACATGCCTGAGTAAGTGGAATGCTACTAAAGAAGTAGTCTAGACAGAAAGAATAGTACTCAACCCCCATACTAGAAAAAGGAAAGGCCTCAAATTAATAATTCCACTTTCCAACTTAAGAAACTAGAAAAATATATGCAAATTAATCACAAAGTAAATAGAAGAAATAATGAAAATCAAAATAGTAATAAAATAGGAAACAAAAATAATAGAGAAAAATACAAATTAAAGCTGGCTATTAAAGAAGATCAATAAAATTAATATCTAGCTAGAATGATCTGGAAAAAATAGAATCAAAAACAAAACAAAACAAAAGGTGGCATCACTATAGATACCATAGATACTAAGAAAAAACAAAAACCCACAAAAGACAAAAAAGAATGTCATGAACAACTGGATGGCAGGAAATTTGACACCTTTGGAAAAAAATGGACAAATTACTTGAAAAAAATAGTCAATATTCACTCAAAGAAAGGCCCTTTATAGTTAAAAATCTTCCCACAAAGACAAATTCCAGCTCAGATAGCTTCGCAAGTATTCTCTACCACATATTTAAAAGAATTATTCTGTCCAAACTTTTCCAGAAATTTTAAAGGGGAGAAACACTTCCAAACAAGTTTGTATGAGACCAGCTTAACATGATACCATAACCAAGGATATTGCCAGAAAAGAAAACAAGAATAATTTTCTTTAAAAGCAAAGAGGAGGGCGCCTGGGTGGCTCAGTTGGTTAAGCGACTACCTTTGGCTCAGGTCATGATCCTGGAGTCCCTGGATCGAGTCCCGCATCGGGCTCCCTGCTCGGCAGGGAGCCTGCTTCTGCCTCTGACCCTACCCCCTCTCATGTGCTCTCTCTCTCTCATTCTCTTTGTCTCAAATGAATAAATAAAATCTTTAAAAAAATAAAAAAAAAATAATAAAAGCAAAGAGGCAAAAGTTCTAAACAAAATTTTAGCAAATCAAACCCAGTAACATACAAAACATAATACATAATGAACAAGAAGCATTTATCTTAAGAATTAAAGTTCAGTTTAATATTCAGAAATTAACCAATTTTTCATATTAAAAAAACAAATATACTCCTGATAAGTACTCTTAACAAAGTTAGAAGAGAAATGACTTAATCTGGTAAGTGTCATCAAAAACAAAAGCAGTCCTACAGTGAACATACTCAGTGGTGAAAGGTTGAATCTTGTCTTACTCAGATGAGCAACAAAATAAAGATCCACTCACACTATTTCTACTGAACATTTTGACTGGAAGAAAGTCTACGAAATCAGGAAAGAAAAAGGGGAAAAAAAACACAACAATGAAGGTTAGGAAAGAAGCTTAACTGTGTTTATTCATCAGAATTCCAGACTTTTTTTTTTTTGTAGAAATTGATAAACACTCTAAAATATGGAAATGCAAAGGATCTAAAAGAGTCAAAATAACTTGGATAAAGAAGAACCAAGTTGGAGAACTAAAAGTATCTGATTCTAAGACTTCCTCTAAAGCTATAGTAATGATGATGGTGATGTACTGGGATAAAAATAGACAAATAGACAAAGGGACTAAAACATATGTTCCAGAAATAGACCCATACACATATGGACAACTGATTTTTTACAATGTTTCACAGACAGTTAAGTGTAGAAAGGATAGTCTTTTAAGTAAATGATGTTAAAATAATTGGATATCCACACCTAAAAAAAATGATCTCTGATCCATACCTTGCTGGATATAAAATATTAACTCAAAATTTATCATGTACTTATATGTAAAACTAAAAACCATAAAACTTTAAGAGAAGAGTGCTTTGTGATTTGGATAATTAGTTAAGTACAGATGCCTTACTACACCAAAAGCATGATCCAAAAAAAAGTAAATTGGAATTCGTCAAAATTAAAACTTCTCTTCAAAAGATACTGAATGAAAGAAAAGCCAGAGACTGGGAAAAATAGTTGCCAATTTATGTATCTAATAAAGAACTTGCATCTTCCTGCATAACCACAACTTAAGTTTTACCAGTAGAATATTTGGTTTAAGAATAAAAACCAAATGCTCTTTTAAAGACTTACTCATTTATTCACTTAGGCACACGTCAAATATTTAATTATGTGCTTGGCTTCAGAAAGGATGCATATGAAGACATTATCATGTTTGGAAAAGAAAAATCAGATATAAATTAGGTCTTCATGCCCTCATACAGAAAAAGGGTCACAAGATAAGGACAATTAACTAAATTATTTCAAATAATTAAGTTGAATGATGTTTTGTAAAGTACATGGATACAGAACTTGATACAGAGCACATACTCAATAATCATAGCACATCATTAATAAACGAGAGTGATAAGTCATATGAAAAGGATAAATAAAATATCATGGGAATTTAAAGACAGAAGAGTGTGTGTGTGTGTGTGTGTAGGTGGAAAGGGTTATGTTTGGGGGAAATACGAGTGTCCAGACAGCCCCACGAATTAGAGAACTTTGAGAGCTGATTGAAAGGTGCCCCTAAGCGTAAGGTTATAAAAACAAAGTTTACAGATAAATAGATGGGAAGAAGAGGAAAAAACTTTTAGGTCTGAATTCCATATTTACCTTTAAATGTCATTGATTTTTCCTTTGTCTTCACTGTAGTTTTTGTTGCTAAAGACAGAACGAATGACAATAAATAAATTACCAGCTTTAAAGTATACACCAAAAAAAATGGAGATTTGGAAGTTAATTACATGTGAGGAGATAGCCACCTGCTCTTAAAAACAAGGAAAACAAACCCAAACAACAACAGAAAACAAATACAGACATTACATAAGAAGTTCCCCACACTAGGTTTTCTCCTGGCCTCCACACCTTCCTTCTGTCCTCAGTACACTCCTTCCTTCTCCCACCTTGCTGACCCCTAACCATGATGAGGTCATAGCAGTTTCTAGCTATAAACTATAAATTAGAGGGAGAAATTCACATTATTGTGGGAATTTGGCTCAGGCATTTGAATTAGGTTAGGCTCTAATTTTTACTAGTAAATACTCATAGACCTGCTCCTGTGGGCAGAGCACTGTTCTAGGCACTCGATGAGAAATGCCAAAATACTCTGGAATATCCCCTGTCAGAGGAGACCAAAATACATAAATGTGGATGATGGAGAGAACAGACCTGCCTATTCAAAGGAGTAAAATATAGGAGAAGAGGAATGAAGTGTTGAGTATAGCAGAGGCTTATATCAAGGTTCTGCAGCTTGTGGGCACTGTAATTCCTTTTGCATCTCCCTAGATGCACCTTCTAGATTATATACACATGTATGCCACATGAGGTATTGGAGAGATTTAGTTTCATGCTTATTTTTTTAGAACCTTTTCAAAAAGGTTCAGTGCTTAAAAATGTTAGTGAGGCTTAAACACTGACTGCATATGTTAAAGGAATCTTCTCTGAATTGTTCAGTGGTGTGGGTGAGCACTGTGAAAGCAGTTGGGTGGTCCAGTTGATAGCAGATCTCTTCTACTTCATGGGTTGTGGCTACAGGTCACGAGAGATGGCCTAATTGAAGAGCCATCTGAGCACCCTACCCCTCTTCCTTATCCCCTCTGAGGTGAACACAAGATGTCCAGGCTGCATTCCCTCTCCCATTGGTTCCTTCTGTTATTTCTTTTAAGTTGAATTTCCCTGTATTGAAATCATTTCATTGGTCTTTAATTTTATAAGGCTCTCTTTGGCCAGACACACAGCCAAAGTGTACTAAGGAATAAAGCAAAGGAGAGCTGTATTAACATTCTTTTCAGATTCGTCCACACATTCACCAGGGCGATATGTTGTAGACTTTAATATTATCATGGCGCTTTCTCTTTTAAAAGTACCCAGTCTCTCTCTCCATTACAAAGCCTAACCTCTTAGCATAGCTCCTCCTGCCCTTACCTGCCTACCTTTCTAGCCTTTCCATACCCTTCACGGTAGCCTTCCCTGCCATCATACTGCATTCCTGATACTTCCAGAAATGCACCAGGCTGGCCCATGCCTTTGCTCATGCATATGCCTCACTCTAGGCATGTTTTTAACTTCCTTGTCCATCTGGCTCACCACTACTCATCCTTCAAGGCATGTCCTTCTGGTGTCCGTAGATCTGGAGCACTTTCCCTCTCCCTCCAGGGTGAGCTGAATGTCCTTTGGGTTCCTTTTTCTCATGGTCTATATTATCCCATTAGACCATAATCATTATTTATACCTTATATTGGCATCTGGGCCTGGTACACAGTAGGCACTCAATAAGTATTTATTGGATGGAGGTAAAATAGTGTTTTAGATAATCAAGTATAAAGCAAAGTTTTAAAAACCTAAATAATTCAGTGTGATCTTCTGTATCATACTTTGTAGTAAAAACTCACTGATAAACAGGCAACCTTTGATATGCAGTTCAAGTAGGCACCACAAAATAAAAAGGCAATATTCAAAATATTTTCAAAAAAATTCTTATGGCTTACCAGAGAGCCAAGTTTTCTTTCAAAGACTCCAAGGGAAAAGATTTACTTGCAGATGCTCGGAGAATACCCTCTCAAGCCCAAGGCAATGCATGATCTACAGAAAGACAGCATAAAGCCATGATGTTGAGGTGGGTACAAGTTTTAGACTGCCCGAGTACTGATTGTGTTTGCTTAGGTTATCTAGCCTTTTTACCCCAATTTTGAAAATTTTGGTAACATACACATAACATGAAAGATACTGTATTAGTCATTTTTAATTGTATAGTTCAGTGATATTCAGTACACTCGTATTGTGGTACAACCACCACCTCCATTCATCTCTGGAACTCTTCATTTTACAAAAATGAAACTCTGTATCCATTTTAAACAACAGCTCCATGGTCCCCTCACCCTGGCCCTTGGAAACCACCATTCTATTCTGTCTTTATGAGTTTATGACTCTAAGTACCTCACCTAACTAGAATGATACAGTATTTATCTTGCTTCACTTAGCAGAGTGTCTTCAGAGTTCACCCACCTTGTAGTATGTATCAGAATTTTCTTACTTTTTAAGGCTGAATAATACTCCCTTGTAGGCACATATCACATTTTACTTATCCGTTCATCCATCATGGATGGATGGGCACATGGGTGGCTTCCCCATTTTAGCTGTTGTGAACGCTATTATGAATGCACATGGGTGTGCAATAACCTAGCCTTTTTAAACTTTGCATTCCATATTTAAAATGAAGGGGTTAATAATACATAAAACATTAAGCTGTTGAATGGATTGAATTAAATGATCTATGTAGAGCAATTAGCACCTCTGGCACACACATAATTTTAACATAAAATGTTAACTCTTATTTTTATGGAAGTGTTAACTCCACACAATTTAGCAATGTACCTTTCCCGGTCCTCCAGGAGCTGAATATTAAATGTCACATAGACAAATCCAGTATCAGCAGTGTGTAGTGAGAGCCGGCTTAGAGGCCATAGCTATGTGTTCACTCAACTGAAATTTTTTTTTTTTTTACCTTAATTCTTAGAGTTGTGTCTTCGCATTTTATTCTGTGGAGTGCTAATAGGCCATATGTTGGAGAGGTCTGGAAAATTATGACTTCCCATATATAGCCCTTTATAGGTCTGATCATTTGAGTGCTTCACATCATTTATCTTTCCATTTATCTATCCCTACAATAATAAAATATGGGATTAAAGTGGCTCTTATCTATAGTTGGAGAGTGGATGTATTTTATATGTTAGTTCTTTAAAAGGGGAAACTTTCAGAGCTTCAGAAAATATCACTGAGGAGTTAAAAGAATGTTTAGGAAGAACATTTCTGAGTATTACTTGTTAGGATTACAATTTTACTGCTTTAAAGTAATTATAATTTTCATTGCAGCATCTATTAAAAAGGCTTTTACCTGACAGTAATTTTTCTTGTAGTTCCAGGTCATTGTTAGAATGAAGGGAAGAAAGAAAGATGTGAAAAGGAAATGGGAGTGTTTACCTAGTGTATCGTCACAGACAAAGGGAGACAAGAAGGGCTGAGAACTTTAATGCCTACAGAGTATATATTATTTACAAGGCATAAGAATTCTGCTCTAGCTTCTCAGAAGCCTGCTCTTTCAAAGTGTGAATATTTAACATGATTTCATATTTCTTTATTAGATAATTGTATTTCAAATCTAATCTTAGAATTTATTAATATTCTGGGAGATATATGTGTGTTTTTTAGATTATTTTTTTTAATCAAGAATGGAGAGACATTCTTTTTTATTCTTATATTATGATTAAAAAACAATAGCTATAATTATTGAACACTTCTAAATACCAGATAGCACAAGACACTTAATTTTATGTATCCTTAATAAATGTCCTTAACAAACATTTGAATACATACAAATAATCCCATTTATACTTGGGAAGAGAGATTTGAAATTATGCAACTTTTATATAGTTTTTCCAATATCTATAAAAGAGCTAAGGCTAATTACAGATCTAACTTACTTCAAAACCTGTGTTTTCCCTACCATGTAGTACTGCACATTCATGGACATGGAAATCCCCCACATTTCTTAAATAAGAAAACTTCTAAACTTTAAAGAACTTACATTCTAGATTCACCTAAGACCAAATAAACACACCTTGTCAGGTATTTACATGTTTATTTGGTCTCAAAAGAATTTAAACTTTCCTAGAGCCTTAGGTATCCAGGGAGTAGAGTCTGATAATCAGGAGGCTGCATAAATGTTGATCTCAGTCAATCAGCTAGAGTATAAGGAGTAGGGGCAAGTTTGAGAGTAAATAACCAAGTAACATGTTTGGCTTCTGAGGTATAAAACAGGAGGAGGGCTTCCTTGAGACATTCAGGTGCCTGCTCCTTCATATCCAATTATGAGGTTTTGCATCTTCATTTTATGGAATAAGTTACACTTTGAAATAAATGCTATATTGGTAGCAACTGTTTGTAAATTAGGAGATTGCCATAGTTTCTGAAAGTTTGTGGAGTATCATTTTAACTAACAAAATAATCTTTCCATGTATTTATCCAGATTTATTGCATAAAATAAAGATAGCACAGCTTTGTTTGTAGTCATTAATATTTGATAGGCAGTTAGTATAATCCATGAGTAATCTAAAATATTATTTTAGCCATTTGAACTCTCTCATTTATTAATTTTTTTTAAACAGTGCTTCCAGAAGGAGGAAAATTATACCTTTCCCCCATTATTATGGAACTACTAATACTGATAAAGCTAAAACTAGGTGGCAGTTTGAGGGACAAAGGGCCATATAGGTACATTGTATAATGTGGGTAAACAGCCTCTCAGTTTTCTTGAATTGCTGAAAAAAATCTGTTGTTGGCTCTAGTTACAAGAACTAAGATTTATATTAATTTATATTAGACCAAAAATCCTTAATTTGCTTAGCAAGTTGTATGTATTTGACGGACTGATTTTTGAAAGGGACTCTAGAGTTTCAGTTAAAAATGTGTTGTTGTTGTTGTTTTTTTTTTTTTTGAAGTAACTCAATATGGACTGGGGAAGCCAGAGTAAACCACAACATGAAAATCTGGAAGACAGTCTCCAATTTACATTTTCTGCATATGACCTATTTTAATGAGGAAATGAAAATCATAAAATTAGCTTTTATCTAACAGTCTAAAACTTGGTTGTAAAAAGTGTTGTTGATGACAAAGGAAACATTACCTCATGCCAGTGGCGGGGAACCTTACGGGAACCCAAATGACCCAGCCGAGCAGCTGGTAACTGAAACTCGTCTTGTCAATGTCAACTGTAGTCCATCTTCCCATTCGCCAGAGAAAACACAGCCACACTTTGCTTACAGTGTCTGGTGTCAGAAGGACCACACTCTTGGCTCCCATCCCTTTAGGACTGTGGAGAGAAAGCCAAGGCATACATACAGTATGCCCACCCTGTCAGCTGTGGGACAGAAGGAGATGAAGAATGCTGAAAATTATGAGTCATTGCTTTCAAGTATTCAGAGGCCAAAATAGGACAAAGAGTTTTTTAAATATAATTATATAAAGGAGAAGAAAGAGAAGCCAAAATTATGCCTCCCTGTATTTCAGTTTTGAATGTGTGGAGATCAGTAAGAAAAAAATCTGTTTGTTTCACTTCTTAAATTTTGGGTAAAGATATGTAAGAGACAATTCCTGTTAGTGAGTTATCCTCAAGATGAATTTACTTGAAGAGGAAAGCAACTCAAGATACAGTATAAGCAAACAACTAATAAATGCTCCTATAAATAAGATTAAGTAAGGATAAAGATAAAGGAGGAAATATCAAAGAAGAAATAACAGAATTTTCCAAAGCTTAAAAATAAAATTACATCAAAGAGAATTCACTGAGGACCTGGCACAATGAATATAAAGATCCTTACGTGGAAACATCACTTGAAATCACAGAAAACACCCACAAAGGAAAATCTGGTTGTCTACAAGAGGTAAGAATCAGACTTCCATCAACATTTTTTCTTGAAGAGCGGGGCACTTCACTTCTATGGCATTCTTGTAGCAAATCCATAACCCAAGTCTAATCATGAGAAAATGCCAACCAAGGCAACATTGAAGTATGTTTTATCAAATACCTTACCAGTACTCTTCAAAAATTCCAGGCTATGAGGAAAAAGAGAAGACTGGGGTTCCATCTCCAGTTGGAAAAGACTAAGAAGACATGAGGACTAAATGCAATCTTGTGTCCTGGATGGAATCCTAGAACAGGAAAAATGACATTAGTGGAACAGCTACTGAAATCTGAATACTGTGTTTTAGTTAATAGCCTTATACCAATGTTGTTTGTTTGTTTGTTTGTTTATTTTAGAGAGAGAAAGAGCAACCAGCAAAGGAGGGGCAGAGAGATAGGGAGAGAGAGAATTTTAAGCAGCCTCCATACCCAGTGTGGAGCCAGAAGTGGTGCTCAATCTTAGGACCCTGAGATCATGACCTGAGCCAAAATCAGGGGTTGAACACTTCACCAACTGAGCCCCCCAGGTGTCCCCCAGTGTTGATTTTTTAGTTGTGATAAGTGTGACACTGTTATGTAAGATGATACCATTAGGAAAAATTGGGGAAAAGGGTATATAGGAATGCTTTGTGTTATCTATGAAACTATTTTGTAAACCTGGTATTATTTCCATATAAAATTTTAAAAGTTCTTAGCAGAAACACTGGATGCTCAAAGATAGTAGAGAAAGGTCTTCAAAATTCTGGAGAGAAATTCATTTTCATTCTCCAGTCACATTATCAATCCAGTGTGAGGACCAAATCATGATATCTTCATAATATGGAAAAATTTTGGAAATTTACTTTCTACCAAAATTTTCTTAGATAATTAGTTTAGAATGGTATAGGAAAACAGAGACACAAACTAAGAAAATAGTGTGATATGGGATATAGAAAAAAGTGCAAGCCAATTAGGAAAATGAGTAAAGGGAAATCCCATGATAATAGCAGTTTAAGAATCAGTGTAGTTTGAAGGAGAAGTTAAAGGCCCTCAGGAGTGAGGCCTCTAAAAATATTAAAGAACAAAATTCTTATAAGATACTTGACTCTATAATGATGTTGAATAAATAACTGATATGATAAAAGGTAATAATGTAAAAGAAATTGAGGGAAGGAAGGAAGGAAGGCGGAAGGAAGGAAGGAAGGTAGGAAGGAATGATAGGCAATTAGAAATTCCAAGAAAACCAAAATGTTGCATAAAAATGAAAATACATATTTATTTCCCACTTGGCTCTTTAAAGAGAAGTATTTATGTGACCATGACACTGTAATTGCTGTTCATTGATTTTGAGTAATTTGGCATACAAAGAGGCATTAAAGCATCAGTACTCTGATGAGGAAAGCACC
Source organism: Neomonachus schauinslandi (assembly GCF_002201575.2). Taxonomy (NCBI): domain Eukaryota; kingdom Metazoa; phylum Chordata; class Mammalia; order Carnivora; family Phocidae; genus Neomonachus; species Neomonachus schauinslandi. Next base: position 6,572,700 of record NC_058405.1, read on the forward strand.
AGGTCGAAGAGTATACATAGGAAAGGTACTTCAGGAATCAAGACTTCAGGAATCAAGAACAGCTTTCTGTAGGAAGTCATGTCTCAGCCAAAACCTGAAGACTGATTAGTTTAAAGAAGGATATGGTAGTGGAGAAGATTTTAATCAGAAAACAAAACAAAACAAAACAAATAACCAAACAAAAAATATTTGAGAAGGCCCAGAAGTCAAAGAAAACATGCTGTGTTCAAGGTACTAAAAGACACGGAGATTCACATGGGAGTAGAAATCTAGGTATGGGGAGTTATTGGGCAATAGTCAGAAATACAGTGTGAGAGGTAAAGGCTAGCTCATGGAGGAACATGTATGGTCCTAAAATGAATAATGACAGATAAGTTACCATTTTTTAGAAAGTATGGAGAATGCAGTGCGGAGAATGGTTGGAAATGAGAATGAAGGCAGAGAGGAGAAGCCATTACTGCAGTGGGAAATAGTTTGGCCTAGACTAGAATAGGGCCAGTAAGAAAGTGGAGACCTGAATGGACATAGAGGGCCCTTAGGGTACAATTTAGTGATTTTGTGAACTTGGGGAACAAGGAGGAGGGAGGAGTAAGGAAGCATATGGTTTGTGACTTGAGTCACTTTGTAGATCGAGGTACCAATCACTCCACTCAGCACAGACTGGAGGTGGTGTTAGAAACCCTAATGTCTCCAGTTGTCAATATCAATGAAATGATGTCCAAGATGAGACTAATTTAGGAAGTTGTGTATGTGATATATTTTTTTAATTTTTAAAATTTTTTAAAGATTTTATTTGAGAGAGAGAGACAGCATGAGCAGGAAAGAGGAGGTGGAGGGAGAGGGAGAAGCAGACTCCCTGCTGAGCAGGGAGCCCGACGCAGGACTCGATCCCAGGACCCTGAGATCATGACCTTAGCCGAAGGCAGACACTTAACAGACTGAGCCACCCAGGTACCCCTGGATATGTGATTTCAAGCTCAAATTAAAGATATAGGCTGGAGATATTTTTGGACAGCATCTGATAATGACTAGTGATTAAAGTCATGTCAGTGAATCTTATGTCAATGTTCTTTGGAGAGGATATCTTTGCACAGCTGATATCTTTTTTTAATGGGATAAAATGAATAGTAATTCAGAAGTTTCTGTAAAGAAAAGTCAGTTACAAATACTCATCCTTTCTCTTTCATTTACAAAGCACACATTGGATACCTAAGGTGTTTGGAAAAACTTAAGTGAATAACTCAAGGTACCACATAAAAAAACTGATGTAGGGAAGGGGCACCTGGGTGGCTCAGTCAGTTCAGGTCATGATCTCAGGGTCCTGAGATAGAGCCCTGCATAGGGCTCCATGCTCAACTTGGAGTCTGCTTATCCCTGTCTCTCCTCCCAGCCCCTCCCCCCACTTTCTTTCTCTAAAAATGAATAAATACAATCTTAAAAAAAAAAAAAAAAAACTGGTAGGGAAAACCTATATATACGAATCTCATTATAATACAAAGAGATAAATTCCCCAGTGTAAAAATGCAGTGTGCTTTGTGGGAACACAGATAAGTCACACTGAGACAGAAGTATTCAAACTGGTTGTCATTTCATAGTAAAGCCAGATTTTCCAAGCGGAACCTAGATTCTCTTATGAATTTAGATGTTTTTGTAGTGGGTTTTCTCTGTAGCCACACTTATACTGAGGTTGTATTTAACTTACCCATCTAGAGCATTTGGTTTACAAAAATGTTTAGCCGGCCAACAGGAAATGCCATGAGCCTTAGGACAGTCTGTTTCATTATCTGATATGGTGCCTGAAACAAGCTGGGTTGGGGGTCACGGTATGGGGATCTGGGTAGGAGAGCCTGAGGAGCTGGGGAGGAGCAACCTTCTGTTAAACATATTTGCTTATCAGTCTTTGGATGAAATAAGCTTTGGGCAGTGTTCCTTAAATTTGAATATCTTATCTTTCTTGACCTAAGGATATACTTATTTGACTACATTGTATCTCTAATCTATTCTAGAATACTATTAATCTGAGGCTATTTCCAGTACCTTATGGTATTTATTGAGTAATAATAGGCTCCGATATTGTTGACTGGATGAAATAAACTAATGAACCTCCTTTACTTTATTTTATTTATTTATTTTTTTAAGATTTTATTTATTTATTTGACAGAGACAGCGAGAGCAGGAACACAAGCAGGGGGAGCGGGAGAGGGAGAAGCAGGCTTCCCGCCGAGCAGGGAGCCCGATGTGG
>NC_058405.1:6574951-6676926 GCF_002201575.2 Neomonachus schauinslandi
CCTGAGCCGAAGGCAGTCGCTTAACCGACTGAGCCACCCAGGCGCCCACCTCCTTTACTTTAACTTGCTACTAATTAACTACAAGAGAACCTTTATTCAAGGGGTTTTAGATATGGAAGGGGCCAATAAAGGAGTGAGCAGGATGAAAATGTAAGAGCATGTAAGTAAGTCCATCTGGATTTGAGTTAGGTAATGCAGATGATTGAAGTAATGAGAGCAGACTGAAGTCAGCTCAGCAGGCAATGTGTTAAAAGAGCCTGGCAGGAGAGAAGGGAGGAGCTGCTCGAGCGGTCAGCTTGGGCAGCTTGAGCAGCTCGAGGATTCAGAGAAGGGTGTGTGGGAGAAGTGGGGGAAATGGAGGACTGGCATCAGTGGCCCTGGTAACGAGCCCAGGAAGATGATGATGGACTGATTGGTAGATGGAGTGAATTTCACATCAGGCTGTGGTAAGAGAAAAAAGTTAAAAGCATTAAAATATGTCGGCAGCTCCTGAATTACATTCTTGCCTAGTGATTGAGCATATGAAATAATGGGAGATGCTCTAGGCTTCATGTCTGGTTTAGGGAACGGGTTATGAAGATAATGAAATAAAAATGATAAACAGATAAATATGAAGAGGCTGGTTTTCTTCACAGGAACTAATTGTGAAACTGCTAAAAGATACAAGGATTGAGTCGTTAAAACACAAATTAAATTTATGGTAATAAATCATTTTTATACAGAAGCATATGAAATTATCACTCAGCTAAAAAAATTTTCTAAAAAATAGCATGTGTAAAGACATATAATAAAGACTCTACTGTGTTTATTTCCAGTGTGACCGTTTTTAACCACACAGAATCAGAACAACCTTAGCTGAGAGCATGCTTGATTCGCACAAGAGAGGATTGAGAATTGAAGCAGTAGGATCTGGGAGGTGCTGCCAGGTTATTGAGGGAAGACTGGTAGGTTTTGGAAGGCAAAATAGTTTTGGCAGGAGAATCGTGTAATAATGTAAATGTGAAATTACAGAACTATGGTGATCAGTTATAAGGGTGTAGCTGTAGGAATAGAGAGAAATGGTTCAACACAAATCTTTTTTTTTTTTTTTTTTAGAGAGGGAGAGAAAGAGCACAAGTGAGGTGAGTGGTGGTGGGGCAGAGGGAGAGAGAGAGAGGGTCTCAGGTAGGCTCCAAGCTGAGCATGGAGCCTGATGCAGGGCTCTATCCCAGGACCTAGAGATCACGACCCAAGCCAAAATCAAGAGTTGGACACCTAACTGACTGAGCCACCTAAGTGCCCCAACACAAATCATTTTTTAAAGATGCAAAGAAAAACATAAATGGGTTGGGATGATATTCCTGGGGGGATAGGTGGATAAAGAATGAGAATTCCAAAATGAACTTAAAAGAGCAATGACTCCTAGGCAGGAATTGATTGTTAATTTTAAAGGGAAGTCAGTTTTTGGAGAAAGATGATGCGTTCACATTGGAACACGTTGGGTTTGGGGTGACAATCAGTTAGTATCCAAAGGGATTTCTATCTAGACAGTTAGATGGGGCAGGAATACCAGACACATAAATGTAAAGTCATAGGTACACTCACTGAGTGAATTAGCACATAGAAAGTAAAATGTGGGGGCTTGGGGGTAGAAAGACTAATAAAGTCTGTAAGAGGAAGTTAAAAAGAGTGAGACAAGATAAACTGGGAAATTTAAGATCCATGGAGGCCAGTGTAGGTGAGATTTGTAGGAGGCCGACCTCCCATGACCCAGCCATGGGAGCTGCTATAGAGGCCCTAGATGATGATGATGATGGCCTAGAGGAGGCCCTTGGCTTGGTGCTCAGGTGTCATTAGTCATCTAGGAGCAACTGAAAGAATGAATTACAGCCACAGAAACCAAGACAGCCTGGAGAAAAAAAGGGAAGCAGCAGGTGAGACTTGTACTTCTGGGAAAGAATTCTTGGAAGAGATTTCTGTACATTTCTATTTTAGGCCAGAAGTCTTTGAGGACATGCTAGAAAGAAACATGGGTTTTTAAAAAGATGCTTAAATGAGGTGGTTGGCATTTTTGGCAAAGAAGGTTTAGCTTTAGAAGACCAAAAATATTCAATAGCAATATTTAGCCCCAAAATAGTGTGGCATGAAATGTTTGTCAAATTCCTGCTGAATTTGAAGAAACACCCCGATTTACCACTTTTTTTTTTCTGCAGTAGTTTATGTTTATAATATTCTTAGAGTGAAAGACTATGTCACTGGAGTAATATTGATTATTTTATTATTGAACATTTAACAATGAATCAATGAGATCCTCATTGGTGGCGCCATTAGAAAAAGTGGCATATTTTCGATTTAAACTCATAGCTTTTGATGTAGGATTAAGTGAGGCCATCCTGTGAGCTAAGTGTAGAGAGGTATTACAGGTATCAATAAAAATAAAAATCAGGGAAAAATGGGTTTAAGTTTTTCAGTTTATTACTGATACTTTTTATGTATATTCAAGGAGGGATAGAGAATTGCATTCCCCACCACATACCAAAGTGATTCCAGTTCAAACCCCATTTAACAGCAAAGCTGCTCAAGAACCACTGTTAGAAAGGGAGCATCCCTAGTGTGCCTTCGACTCGCCTTCCCCTTTTTCTCCCACTCCTTCCCTTCCTCTCTCCGCCACTCTCTCCAGCCTGCCCCAGTTCAGGGGAGTCAGCTCCCCTGAGGTTGCTTCAGAGGCTGTCCATGGGTAATACATTGTTTCTCAGAAGTCGAGAAGGAAGGCATTTGGAGACAGGACCATGATCCTCAGCTCTTGCCCTTGCTTACTCATGGCTTCTGCTTGCTGGTCCCAGGGAAGGGTGCAGTGGGGATGCTTGGGGATTCCGTCAGAAAACTGGAGGGTAGGTATGCTCCAGGCCAGAGAAAAAATGGTCATCCCGTGTGAGCCGTTCTGTGTGCCTTTCCCACCATATGTTCCTCCAAAACCTTGTTTCCAGTTACAAAGAGCACATTGTAGGCTCCTGTCAGTTTTGTGGATTTTATTCATCGCCCAGAAAGTTGCTGAACAGTGTGAATGGCTATATAGGAGAAGACAGGAAAGGACCTGCTCAGAAAATGTGAAAAGGGGTCCGGGGGATTCCACTGCATTTTAATTCTTTCTTTGGGAAGGAAACACAAAGGAGTAATGATCTTTTGCTGGGGCCAGAATGGCTCCTGGGCAGTCAGAATTCATCCATATCCTCATGGCAAGTCATCATCACCAGCGTGCACAAGGTTTATCATGCTTTTACTCAAGCACTGTGGTCTTATTATTTTTCACTGAAGTGGCTTTTAAACCCACAGCATTCTATCATTTTGTATTTGTTAAGGAAAGGCCTGTGATTTGAAGGGCCACCACAGACACACTGGGAGACAGAGTGAGAGTTTATTTCTAAGATGTGGTGGATATCTTCCAAAACAACATTTCTTCCATAGAATTAAATGCTTCTCTGGTATCTTAGGTGATTTCCCTTCAAATGGGTGAAGTCATTATATGTATATTATATAAAAAATAAGTACAACAAAGTAGGCCTAAGAAATCTAATAACTTACAACATTCCCTCTTTATTCCATGTGCTTCCAGAGAGAGTGATCCCAGGATTTTGTGATAATAAAAAAACATGTAATTGTCTTCTATGTACCAGGCACTTTGTAGAACGCTGTGATGCTGTCCAGATTTTATGAAACACGATTTCTTTCCTATTCTTTGCCAAATCTGAAGGTTTCTTTCAAGTCACTCTACTTCTCCAAGAGGTCTGATGCCCATCACTGTGTCATATATGCGTATGTTATGTAAACATGTGTGCAGACATACCCTGACACACATCTTTTGCATTTGTAATTTATTTTTACCCAGTTGCTTCATAAAAGATTAAAATGGAAGATGAGATTCCATTCAGAATTTCACAATGTCTCAGTAATAAATCAGTTCTCATCATTTGAAGAACCGTGAGGTGGGACAAAAGCTGATTTGAGATTCATACCGTTGTACACCTACTCTTAAAAAAACAAAAAACAAAAACGGAAGCAATCTACACATCTGCAAATCTTAGGAAGTGGCGGAGCGAATTTGCATGATTTGGGCACATGAAGCCCTTTTAGCACACAAATTCCTTCCTTTCATCTCTAAAGGGTGTCGAAGGATCCAAACATGTTTTTTGCAGATGATGTGAATTACTGACTGGCATAAAGAGCAACTTACACTAATGCTTCAGAAATGTGTTTTTTATTGAATGAAGATGGCATCCAGAAAAAAATAGGTAGGAAAAATCATCTTTATGAGAGCTGAAGATACAGAAGTGAATATACTATTTTTATGTGTGTGCTGTAACTGACATTCAAATTTTAGGTGTTTCTTCGTTGTCCACTTAATGTGTGCAGCCTTGGTTGAGACATTTAATCTCAAAGATGATAAAATAATTACATGATGAGTAAGAAAACTTAGGTATTAATTGCTCATTAGACCTTCCTAATCTGTATTAAATAAAATAGGTTAACAGGTACATACGGACTTTTACTTACCGAGAGAAAGTATTAGAAGTTTATTTCAATTTTAAAATATTATGCAGTATATTCTAAAATGAACCCAATCAGATTTCCTGTTAAAGGACTATGTTAGTTGAGGGTATTATAAATAGTTTCTCTAAGAGTGGAATTCTTTCATCATAATTCAAATAAGCCAAGAACCGTAAGCCATAAACTGAAGTGTGGAGTGCATGAGCTAGAAGCATCTCTTAGTGTTCATTCTTTTACAAATGGAACAGAGGCCCAGAAAATCCCAGTGGGTAATGAGAGGTCACACATCGTGGTTGTGACAGAGCCATGACCAAACCAGGTGGTTGTAGTTCTTTGGACCTGCCATTTACTGGTCCTTCTACTGAATATGTTAGACTGTCTCTTTAAGATGATGGAGAACCTTGAACCATTGGCCATCTGCAATACCCAAGTTCTTGGTGCTGAGGGGAATTTACCCTAAGAAGCACCTCAGACATAAAGATTCTCTTGCGTTGAACAACAGGGAACAAGTGGGATAAATAGTTCAGTTTATATAAAAGTAAGAAGGTCTGACATGCTCAAAAAAAATATTTTTTTGTCATTGCAATTTGTTTAAGCTAGTACGATTGACTTGAATGACAGGAAATTTAGAAATGCTAAATCTGTTCTTGTTTTTTGCTTCTTGTTGAATCAAACTTGGATTGTGAAGCTTCATGAAGGTAAGGAACAGACTCAGATGGTTTTATTATTCTACTTCAGGACTTCCATGTGCTTCATACATAATGACCTGTATCACTTCTCTCTCTCCCCCTCTGTCTCATACATGCACGCACACGCACCAAATAGTTAAATGTATTTGTGAATGATTAAATGGCTAAAGTATTAAGTTATGCCTGAGGCCTATAGTAAAACCTCAGGGTATGCACAGAGTTGTCCAAAAGTCCTGGAATTGAGTAAAAATATTGGAAGTAAAATTCAAGATTTCCTACAACCCAGTACTTTTACTCCAAGGTACTTATACAGCAGAAATGTATAAATATATGCACTACAGGACATGTGCAAAATGACCACAACAGCATTATTTGGGTAGCCCTAAATGGGAGAGAGTCCAGATGTCCATCAACAATAGAATGGATGAATTGTGCTATATCGATAGAATGGAATTCTGTAAGGCAATAAAAATGAAGGAACTCTTGCTACACACCCAACAACATGATGAAACTCAAACATACTTGAGTGAATGAAGCCAGAAACAAAAGACTGCACTCTCTACAGGGTATTTATTTAAAATTCAACCACAAGCGTGAGCATACTGCAATGATAAAAGTAAGAAGTGGTTTACCTTTAGGGGTCAGTGTAATGGTGTAGGGTCTGAGGGAAACTTCTAGGATGAGAGTGAGACTTTTTTTTTTTTTTTTTTTACTTCTAACTACACTGAATTTACTTTGAAAAATTCATCACACTGATTTATACTTTCAGTATGTTTATATAAAAAATTGAAGGTCATCCACTTTTTGGTTCTGTAACCTTGGACAACCTTTCTCTGTTCTCTGTTCTTCAATTCCCTCTTTGGGAAAAGAATGCTTACCTCTTAGCATTAACATGAAGGTTAGATTAGCAAGTAGACTATGTGTAAAATCACCTGGAATGATGCCTGGAGCATGTGTTCAGAATGGCTGGAGAAACAGTTGCTTTCACAAAAAACAACCAAACAAACATGACATTACAGGGAGATCCACAATCACCTGACATCCTTCAGGCCCACCCGGGTTTGCGGTTAGTGACTCTCCACATCATCATAGCCTGAAATAGCTATGAAAAGTGTCAAATGAACAAGCATTCGTAGCTGTGTTTGTAAAAGTTTCTGAGGAATATGGATTGATGTTTTAAATCTGATTCATTCACCCATTCGTTCAGTCTTGACATCTTTGAGGGTCTACTGTGCAGTATGCAGGGTGCTATGTGTTGGGGTTACCAAGATCAACAAGAACTAGTTGCTGCCATGGAAAACTCTAGAAAGTCCTATAGGAGAGAGCAGAGATTCAGATTAAAAAAATGTACTCTTACAAAGTTTGTAAAAGAGCAACTAATATCATCACAGAAGTTTTTGACCACTAAATGATACTTAACTAGTTTAGGTTTATTTAGGAAAGAGTCCATGTGCTGTGATGTCTTTTTGTTCAAGATTGTTTGATTATTTTGGTAAAAAACCCATAACACAAAATTTACCATCTAAATCATTTGTAAGTGTACGGTTCAGTAGTACTAATTATATTCACATTGTTGTGCAGCAGACAGGCAGAAATTTTCATCTTGCAAAACTGAAACTCTCTACCCATTGTGACAACTTCCCCTGCCTCCTCCCCTCAGCCTGTCAGCTACCTTTCTGCTTTCTTTCTCTCTGAATTTGGTTACTTTAGATGCCCATCTAAATGGATCAGTATTTTTTTTTTTAATTAAGAGCAATGACAAGATTTTCTACTTCCCATCAATCTGTGTTCTTAATTACTCTATTATTTATAGTTCTGAAGTGTTGGTTTACAAAATAGATAAATCTAAAGGTTCTTGTGCTGTGTTGGATTTTGGGGGGAAATTAGATGATTGGCTAACATGTCAGCGTGAATGAAGAGGGACTGCCGTGTTCTCCCCTACCTATCCTGTTGTCGTCTCTTTCAGAAACCCATTGCTGGGTAAATGCACCACAGGCTTGAATCAGTTTTGATGTGGTGAGGATTAAACCAGAAGAAAGAATCCAGTGGATCACTCCCCAACTCCTTTGCCCTTATAGCATCTCTTCCCTGCTTTTTCCTGATCTCACAACTGAGAACAATGGCGTTTCAACAGTTTTAGCAGTAAAAGCTTTTCTTTACCTGAAGCAGAAATAGTATACATAATTACCTTATTACATAACTTAAAACATGTAAAAACAGTATCTTCTTTGTATTTTTATAAATTTAAATTTATAAAATTAATTTATTTCACAATCAATATAAATTGGAATTAATGTCAATGATTTTCAATGTGCTACAATTTGGTTTATAACTCATTTGGGGAACACATGATATATTTAATTATACTTTTAGGAACGTCATTGGTAGGTAAAAATGTTGAATTAAAATTTGAAAGCACCTTAAGAGTTGTAGTGAAAGAGCCCTTGTGACCATTTAGAGGTGATAGTCACATTTTAAGGGCAGAGGAGGAGTTTATTTACACAAAGGAAAGGGCAGTGCAGCTAACAGAGTAAGAAAGACCATCATGGCTACAGAGAACTGCGAACAACTTTTAGGTCGTTGGTGAATCTAGGTTTCTATTTTGAGAATCTGGCTGCACAGTAGTATACCGACTAAGAGTAAAAAAAAATTAATGGTGGAAATCTATTTGAAGGAAAATAACATGTTTCGTTTGTACAGTTGCAATGCATATTGGAAATCAAGGGGAAGTTTTTGTAGGCAGTTGCATAAGTAATCTTGAAACATGTTGCAGATACTAGGCCAAAAATTGGTTCTCAACAGTAATTGCACATTAGGGAACTTTTAAAAATTACAAAAGCCCAGGCTAAACTTCCTATCAGCTAAATAAAAATTGTTATGGATAGGACATGGACGTGGTTTTATTTATTTTTATTTTTTAATTAAAAAAAAAATTCCCAAGTGATTATAAGGTGCACTCAGCTTTGGGAGCCACTGGTGTGCAGTTAATGGTATGGAGTCATCTGTATATAGGTTGTAGTCAAACTTACAGGGATGGATGAGATCATCTGGGGAGTGTACATTGTAGCTTCATGCCTTCTGTTTGTTCTTCAGATCAGCCCTTGTCACTGTTCTGGTCCCAGCAGCACTGTCCGAGTGGACCATGTCAGTGGGCTCTCCAGCCCTCTGGGTTTTGCAGTCTGCCAATGGGAGACACTGAGAAAAATCAGGAGATAGAAAGAAGGTGAATACATGTTTATTTCCTGAGCTCCCCCCCCCCCCCCCCGCTTCTGGGTCAGTGAATCATTGAAGATTGACTATATTCTCTATCAAAGACCACAGCTCCCTCTGGGAGTCCCCATAACCTCTCTTTCCCAGACTCCTTCAGACCTACGGGTGATTGAGGTCCTCTTGGGGTTGCGAGCCTCACAGTTCTCAACTACCCTCTGTTGATTTCCCTAACCCCTGCCTACCCCTTTGTAGATTGTACCTTATAAACGCTCCTCAGTAATTTAAAGCTGTGGGAGTTTGCCCCCTGTTTCATGCTAAGCCCTTGGCTGACTAGGTAGCATTAAGACAAGTGTGGGCTGGAGATGGATTCACAGGGAATGATGCCCTTCACAGGATGAGTAGAGAGAGAGAAAGGGAGCCAAGAGTAATGAGGAGGATCGGGGAAGGTGTTGGCGATAGGATCAGAAGGACCAGAGAGTTTAAGTATACAGAAAGGAAAATGTCCCATCACCTTGGTCATGGGAGGCTGTTTCCTGATGAGTTTTGTGGTGCGCAGACAACAAAAACCAGAGGACAGGAGAGCAGGGCATGAATGCAGGTGGATAAATGGAGACTAGTTACTTGGCAAATTTGATAACAGGAGGAAGAAAGAGTTTGGAATTTATTAAAGAGAAGACTTGTTTATTGATATTGACAAACACTTCTAATGAAAACTATGTTCTCTCTCCAGTGGTTAAGACAGAATATTAATGATATCATTAAGAGACTCTACAGGGGTGTATGCAAGATTACAGTTATAATCTTAAGGGTTTGATTTTGTCAGCCACTTAAGAAAAAACACAAAAGAGTTAAGTCTTGGTTTAAAAACTGAACAAAGACATACAAAGACAAAATACAGAAGAGGTACAAATTAAAACCCATGCTGTCTCAGCTGTTCCAAAATGATTCCTGGGTTAAGTCAGCAGAGACCTTCATGTCTGACATCATTTACTACCCTTTCTCCTCTTTTCCCTAAAGACGTTTTGCTAAGTCAGACTTTGCAGTGATATTGCTTTCTCTGGAAGGGTATTTTTAGAAACCACCCTAGAAACTTGTTTTTAAAGATGATAGTCATTAGGTCACACACAGTGTCTTCCTTAGGAGAGGAACTCTGAAAATTATTTTCTTTAGTATTTATAGGCGATCTCTTTCATTTCAAATAAGCTGGCTTGCTTTTTACACAGAGACTGTGCTTTTGAAAACTGCCAGTATTTTCCACTTTCCCTCCACTGCTGAAAATTAGGGTTGACCTTGAAGCTCCCCCTTAGGAAGGACAATGACCTCACAGGCAAATTTTGTGGATTAACTTTGTTTCTGGCTTTTTACTTAAAAAGAAAATTAATTTCACTTACCTCATTTTCCTGATTTAAAAAAAAACAAAACTTATTTTGCTTCTGGTACATAAAGCGAATTATTTTTTTTTTCTATTTTTAGGAAAAGGCTGAAATTAAAGGTATAAATAAACCTAAAAATATAAAAGGGCATGACAACTGTAAAGTACTAGACGCTAGTGCTTGGTTTGTGTTTGGAATTGTGTGCTATTTCCCGCCTACCTCTTTTCCCTATGATTATTTTCTAATCAGTTACAACATAGTTACACCTGAGGCTGTATTTGCATACACCACCAAGTAAAGTGGAGAACTGGCCATTTCCTTGATTTAATTTAATCAGTCAAAACAGTCAATCTGGACAATTCAGCCTGCTAATTTGCCTACTTTTATGAAATTAACTGACCTATTGCCAAATCCCTCCCCTCTTCTTGGTTTGCTTTAGAGGACTTCAAAAGAAAGAGAAAAGGAAATGAAGAAAAAGAGGGAGAGAAGGAAAGAAAGAAAACACATTAACTTTTCTATTCAGCTTACAGATAGCATTTAAGGTCTTGACAAAAAGGGAATGTAGAATTATCTGAAACTGATCCTTTTTTTTCTTTTTTCCCCTGTGGACAATGTACAGATGCTACATAACTGAATTTTCACCATAATATGGTGCAGTGCAGAAGAGTGTAGTCTCTGGGAATAGAACTGAAGGGTCCTACTCCAGAGCCTCTGTGTGGGGGGGGGGGGGGGGGGGGGGGGGGTGGGGGTTGTCCCATTGATTCTTCACAATGATTTGGTTTTAGCAAAGAACATATATAAAGTCCTGTAACATGGACGCCATTCATCCTGTTTGAAGGGAGATAAAACTAATGTGAAGGTAGGCATGAGGGGCTGTCTGAGCTGGACTGGGACCCAGCAGGCTGGCAAGTCACGGAGTGTGGGCATCAGCTGCAGGCACATAGAGATTCTTCACTGTCAGGAAAGACTGCCAGTGAAAGATTTTGAAATGGGGGGAAAAGGAGCACCTGGGTGGCTCAGTCATTAAGCGTCTGCCTTGAGCTCAGGTCATGATCCCAGCGTCCTGGGATGGAGCCCCACATTGGGCTCCCTGCTTGGCGGAGGATCTGCTTCTCCCTCTGCAGCTCCCTCTGATTGTGTTCCCTCTCTCACTGTGCCTCTCTCTGTCAAATAAATAAAATCTTAAAAAAAACAAAAAAAAACAAAAGAAATGTGGGGGGGGAAGGAAAAATAAAGACAGCTTCCCTTGTATTACAGGATAATCTTCCAGGTTATCTGTGTAGTCCTTTTGTGAATTGGTAGAACTACATAAATTGTAGATAACTGACAGTAATTAAAGCGACCTCTGTCCATAGAAATGCAAATGATTCTGTCTCTACAAGGGACCACTGATTCTGGGACACTCCCCACTGCCATGAAAAAAGCCAGTTTTACATCCATTTGTAAATTCATTTGAGCATTTCTAATTTACCTGTGTGGGAGTGGAAGAAAATTTTCCCTCTATACTTCTGTGTTCTTGGCTAGGACCCCCTGTAATGGAAGATTCACAGGAGAAAAACAAACTGGCTTCATAGCATGTAGACCTCCAGTATACGTGGGAGATATTCAGGAAAGCAGGAAAGCGGAGTGACTCCCTGATGGTCCAAGTCATCACCTTAAATACCACCTGCAGTTAAAGACAAAGGCAGATGTTGTCCATAGCAGCCAACGCTACTGAAACCTCTTTGACTCCAATCGTACCCCTCAGTGGACACAATAATGGGAAACAGAATATCGAGGCAGAGATATATAGAACCCTAAAAGACAAAACGTAGGAGAAGTAATACAGCCACCACCCAAACTGAGATCGAATAATATACTCATCGTCATACATCTTCAGGATGTATGTTCACAGAGTAATTTGGGAACAAATCCATTATTTGCTGGGTACTAAAATACTTAGCAGATTGTTGTAATACACTATGGCTTTCCCCAGAAGTTTCTAAGATGGACTCCAAATCGCTGATGGAATTTTGCTGGAACTGGATCTGGGGCTGCAGGGCTTCCTCCCCACAGCTCTGGAGCTGATTGTTCCAGGCTTGGGGGCACCAGGTCTGACTAGATACAATCCTAATGTGGATATCTTTAGGCTCTAGAATCTAACCTCAAGAATAGGAAGTGAAGATACAAAGACATGTGATGAAGGATAATTTGTATTTATGAGATTGTGAGGCTTTTCTTGTTAATAACCTGAATTGTTAATGGTGAAGGGTTAAGCTATAATGTGCTTCATTGATTTCCTCTGTCCCTTGTGATGGTTTACTAGAACTGTTAATTTGTTCATTATTCTAGTATTTGTAGAAAGATGTTTTGTATTTCATTTTATTTTTTTTTTTTAAAGATTTTATTTATTTATTTGAGAGAGAGAGAATGAAAGAGAGCACATGAGAGGGGGGAGGGCCAGAGGGAGAAGCAGACTCCCTGCCGAGCAGGGAGCCCGATGCGGGACTCGATCCCGGGACTCCAGGATCATGACCTGAGCCGAAGGCAGTTGCTTAACCAACTGAGCCACCCAGGCGCCCAGATGTTTTGTATTTTAATGTATCATGATAATAGTACCAGTTTGGCTGATTGGTTTATAGGTTTAAGTACAAATAAATAAAATACTTTAAAAAAAAAAAGACAAAGGCAGATCTTGGCAGGGAGTAGGGATGGTGCGTGGGTGTTAATGGGAGGTCACCAGGAGAAGCAAAGGAAATAGGGGGTAAGGATGTATGCAGATATAAGTCAGTGCCTTGTCCATGATAAGAGTTTCTAGAGACTGAGCATGCTCCTCTTCCTGAAACAGAGAGGGAGACATCCTTATAACTAGATTTGCCTTATAACTAAATATTCCTTACAAAAATGTTCCTTACTTCTGCTCTGTTTTCTGAGATTTTCCTGTGTCTGTGGTCTCAAAAATAATCAACCTAAAAAAAAATCAGTATGCCCAAGAGGTATATTTTGGGGTGGCAGATTCTGCTCCCTTTGACTGATATGTGTGTGCTTCATGTTTTGAATTCCACTTCTAACCAATTGTAGCATCTTCCTAGTCCCCTCATTAGTTACAGAGTTAAAATAATGTATTTGGTGTGTTCTTTTGATTTATATATATGGATCTCATGATCCTGCCTTTTTAAAAAAAAATTATTGTTCAACACCAATACATTTTGTTTTCAGTAATGTTCCTCTTTGTCCTTCTTAAATTTGTTTTAGGGAGACTTAATAGAATTACAGCAGAGATTTATTTTAACCATCATTTTGTATGTGTCTATGTTCTTTAGTTAAGAGTAATTTATTGTGAAGAATAAATGGGCCCAATTATATACATCTGTTATAACATGATGCCTTAAAAATACAGCATTCAGTGACTCAATAGATGGTCGTTCCATCATTTGTATTTTATAAACCAGTGGCATTAAGGAAACTAAAAAATGAAGACAAGACGATTCACAGCTCATGGTGCTGAGGAGAGCACTTTAAGAAAGAGAAATATGGGCAGGGCAGTGTGGCTAGATGAAAGCAGGGCTTCCATGAAACAACTAATTTTTACTTTACAAGTGTCAGCATGCTAAGGCGAGGCTTTCCTGGGTAATTGTTGGAAATTTCCTTGAGGAATGGCTGTCTTATTTTAATCAAATGATATGCAGTACATTTGAAACTGAGATCTATTTATGCCTGAGATTATAGGAACATAATGGTATAAGAATTCATGTAATGCCATCCTCAGCATCCATATTCAACCAAACTAAAAAGGATCCAGAAACATGCATTATTTATTCTGTTATAAGTGCCTGATTAAGGAATTCCACAGATCCATCAACAAGTCAAACAAGGGCTTAACAACAATCCTATTGTTGGTCTCTCTGGCATTTGTCCTTATAATATTAACGGACAATTTTTGTAATGTTGGTCCAACCAAATTCAAGGTCTAAATGACAAAGCTTCGATTTTTGACAGCACTGTGGGTCCACATAGTATGGTTATTGTTTTAATTGAATTAGGTGTTTCAGTTAAAAAAAGAGCAGGTGATTTTACATAAAAATCTGGATTTTCAGACTCTCTTTAAAAATTGTAAAGTTTCCCAATTCTGGTGCATGTGCTCCCATGGTGATGCCATGTACAGAGGCGTCTTTCTGAGACTGGGCATGTTCTCTCCACCTCTCTGCTCCCTGGGTTGACATTGACCATGTGACATTTCCAATTATTGACTTGTGCTGCTGTTTTTCTTATAGTTAGGAGAAAAGTGAAATATTTCTTGTGGCCATGTCTCTGTCCAAAGGGAAAATATGAAAAATAGACTAAGACAGCTGTACAGAGTGGATGGAAAGGATGCATGATGCAGTTTTATGAATGAGAAAAGAAATTCCAATAGAATTGATTTTGAATCTAATAGAATGAATGATGCTACAGCGAGATGCTTCAGAACACATTGGCAATGATGAGTCTATCACTCTCTCCGTTCCTTGCTGTGGACCCTATCTGGCCCTTGGGGCAACTGAGTTTGCAGTTCCCAGTGGAGGTTGACACTCTGTGCTTGAGATTTCTTCTAGTACTTTACATTCATTTACATTTTTTAAAAAATATTTTATTTATTTATTTATTTATTTATTTATTTATTTATTTATTTGAGAGAGTGGGGAGTGGGCGGCAGACAGAGAATCTCAAGCAGAGCACAGAGCCCAAGGCGGGGCTTGATCTCAGGACCCTGAGATCACAACCTGAGCTGAAATCAAGGGTCCAAGGCTTAACCGACTTGAGCCACCCAGATGCCCCAAGTTCATTTGATTTTTTAATGGATCATCAGTTTATCTTTAATAGCTTCAAGTTTGACTTAAAAAAATTAAAAATAGTTCAGTTTGCTTGGACTCCCAAAACAAAATGGCACTGACTGGGTGGTTTAAACACCAGATATTTATTTTCTCACCATTCTGGATCCGGCAACTGCCACATCAGGGCGCTTTAGCTTTGGCTCCTGGTGAGGTGTCTGTGTGCACACAGAACCTCTGCTTACTGTGTGCTTGGGAGGGGGGGGGGCAGAGGGTGAGTCTCAATGTCTCTTCTTCTAAAGACACTAATCCCATCCTGAGGGCCCCACCTGACCCATGTCACCCTAATCACCTCCCAAAGGGCCCATCTCCAGAGACTGTCACCATGAGCCATTATGTGGTGGTGAGGGCTTTAGCCTGTGAACTTGAGGGGGACACAAACATTCCATAACACATTGAAATTTATTGCATTCTGAATGTTTGAATAAAGGCTTATTTTGCCGTTATCCAGAACTGATGACTATGTTCTTATATTTTAGTGTGTTTACTTGAGTTAAACAAGCTTGAACTGCTTCTGTCTCTCCTGCCTTCCCCACAGATTTCAGCTTCAGTACACAAATAATGCAGAATATATAAATACTAAACCACTTACCAAAATAAATGGTAAGTTGTCAGAAACTAGTATACTTCTTTTAAATAAAATTCACCAGTCATTTCAGTAAATACTGTTGTCACCTCCCCCAAAATGGGAAGTTTAAACTGTGCTGTACTCTATAAAAGATATTTTTAAATTTGATTTATCAAATTCCAACTTGAATGATTAGACAAACATCTCTTTTAATGCCTAAAGCCCCAATGACTTTTTATAGGATCAGAATATAAATACAGAACAATTGTAGTATAAGCTTCCAAGAAATGTATATGTAGCCACTGTGATTATCTCTTCCATTTTATTAACCAGGGTCACCTTGAATATCTCCCAGAACAGAGGCCTCAGTAACTCTTAGGCCATTCATTTCACTAATGTACATTTGTAGGTTGTTAGAAAGTCATTTTTATATTCACTTGAATCAATGGATCTATGTTCTGTCCACTAGAACAATACAAACTTAATATATTCTATTCCTATGTAATAGCCCTCTACATTTTTTTTTTTTTCTTTTGAGAGGGAGATAGTGAGAGTGGGGGCAGAGGGAGAGGGAGAGAGAGATTCTTAAGCAGACTCCATGCTCATTGCAGAGCCCAAGGAGCTCCATCTCATGACCCTGAGCTCATGACCTGAGTGGAAATCAAGAGTCAGACACTTAACCAACTGAGCCCTCCAGGCACCCCAGCCCTTTACATTATTAAAAGCAATTTTGGCTCCATGATTTTTCTTTTTCTTCCTGTTTTTCCCCATGTGACAGGGTGTCCGGGCAGCATGCCTTTCCAAACTCTCTTCTCTGCTCCCTGTGACTTTTGTCCACAGCCCTTTCCAAAAGCGGTGCACATTGTTGTGCACACTCTTCCCATTGAGGTCGGCCCACACAGGAGCTACTGTTTCTGCTGATAGGAACTTTGCGATTGTCTTAGTGTCATAAAAAAGATTTCAAGTTATACTCCTAGGTGCTGAGCTAGATCTCCCTGATTCTATATTTTAAATTGGCTTTCTTTAAAGTTGAGTTGACAATTTTGAAATCTTATACTTTTTAGAGCCAAAGGGAACGTTGAAATCATCTGCAGATCAGGACTCATATTCCAGTTTCACTAATAGTTACGTGGCTTTGACGAAGTTTACTTCCTGGGACCTCTTGTTTCTGTTTTGTGATCTGGGAATAGTAATGTCATCTCCCCCTGCCTTATAGGACTTTCATGGGGATCAAGTAAACAATACCTATAAAAGTCCTTTGAAAAGGATACACAATATAGAGTATCACTGGCTTATACATGTATCCCTTGATCCTATATTTGCATTCACTACTTCAGTATCCTTGTCCTTTCATGAAACCCAGACTTCTTAAACAAGCGGTTGTGTGTTTCCTCCAAGACCAGCCAGTACTCTGACACAACTGCGTGTTCAACGATTAAAATCAATTCTGACACTAACAACCCACAGTTAGAGAAGACCCCACAGAAGAAAAGCTTAGTCTCGTACAAGACTGCCCCCACTACAGACACCAGGTGCCAAAGGGGCCCACACTTCTCAGCCAATACAAATTTGAGATTTCCATGATCCTTCTTCAAATTTGATGCTTTACTAGAATGACTCCTAGCACTCAGAAAAATGCTACCTTTAACAGTTATCAGTTTATTGGAAAACATGGAAGTCAGGAGACCCAAACTGAAGAGTTACAGAGGACAAGGCATCAGGAGGGAGGAGTGGATAAGAGCTCCCACGCCTTCTTTGGCTATGCCACATTCCCCACATCCATGTGTTCACCAACCCAGAAATTCACTGGATCTTTTTTTACAGAGTTTTTATAACTCAACATCAAGTCCCCCTTCCCTCCCTGGAGGTTAAAGGTGGGGTTGCAAGTTCCTACCTTCTTTTTTTTTTTTTTTTTTTTTTAAAGATTTTATTTATTTATTTGAGACAGAGAGAATGAGAGACAGAGAGCATGAGAGGGAGGAGGGTCAGAGGGAGAAGCAGACTCCCTGCCGAGCAGGGAGCCCGATGCGGGACTCGATCCCGGGACTCCAGGATCATGACCTGAGCCGAAGGCAGTCGCTTAACCAACTGAGCCACCCAGGCGCCCAAGTTCCTACCTTCTAATAAGGAGTTCGGTCTTTCTGGTCACCAGCCCCCATCCTGAAGGTATTCAGCCCCTAACCCAATCACCATAAAGGATGCTGTGATAGACGGGGGCTGGCTTATTATGAATAACAAAGACACTCAGGAAATTCCAAGCATTTCCAGAGCTCTGTGACAGGACCTGGGGACAAATCCCAAGTGTATATGCCACAGCTATCAATACTCATTTCTTTTCTTTTTTTTTTTTTTAAAGATTTTATTTATTTATTTGACAGAGAGAGTGAGAGAGCACAAGCAGGGGGAACAGTAGAGGGAGAGGGAGAAGCAGACTCCCCGCCAAGCAGGGAACCCGATGCGGGGCTCGATCCCAGGACCCTGGGATCATGACCTGAGCCAAAGGCAGACCCTTAACCATCTGAGCCACCCAGGCGCCCTGTCAATACTCATTTCTACTCTTTTCTTTTACCCACTCCTCAACTGACAGTTTCCCTCTGCCCCTTCACTCCACTGAGACAATTCTGCCTTTGTCTCTCCTCTTTTTACCTAAACCTCTCAGGGGCACCGGAAGCAGGTAACCCTTTATCTTTCTTGAAAGCAGGCCCTCTCTTTGGAAACTGTAATAGTGCAGTTTCCTTGTTTTCCTTCTCCAGTTCTGACTATTCCTGCTTTGTCTCCTTGGAGACATGTTAATGAGGGAATAAGTAAGATGTTATACCCAGCTTCATGAGAATTTGACACACAGAGATATCTATTCTCTAGGGGACAGGATGCGTTTATAGTGTCATGAACAGTAATTATTTGCATGCCTATGGAAGGAAACATTTACATTATTACCAATTTGTTACAACTTAAGTTCTATCTCTGCAGAATTGTAAAACAACCAAAGATGCACATTCCTATAGAATCCGATAATCACCCACAGGTTCTGCTGGACTAACTCCCAGCATTTCCTTGAAAGGACACTCAGTAATTTCTGCTGCCCATTTCCTGAACTTCTCCACTCTGACAAAATTAGTCTCTAAAGGATTCTTGACCATAATAAGACAAGTCTCACTAGATTTGACCTGATTATTTACATAGAAGCAGCTAAATTTAAATTAACCATATGAGCATCCTTGAGTTTGCTTTGTAGATCAAAAGCGAATCAATTATGAAGCTACTACTAAGGCCAGGAAGTAACATTGTGTCTGGGAGTTTTTAGGAGGAATCCTGGATTGGGATTTTAAAAGCCCCTGTGATTTGTTATTACAAAACCAGAAAACCAAACCTAAGAAACGCTCTTCCCCAGACTTAGCCTGTATTTCTGGTACCTTTGGAGGAATTCCTCAAATTAGCTAAGGTTTGTGATGGGCCAGGAAGTGACCTTTGTTATCACCTGAGGCTAAGAACCTGTAAGCCGGGTACCGGAATGCTTTTCCGTGAAAGGCTTTGAGGCTTTGGCTCCACACATGGAGTCAACCCTGCTGCTTAACCATGGGCTTGTTAGGCCTGATTAAGTGAGAATCATTTTCAAATATGGTACTCCAAGTAATGTCTTCATTGCACAATTAAATTGTCCAATTATATCCTAGTAAAATGGAAGATAGATTCCTAGAGAACTCATGGAAATATCCACACAGCATTTCCATAAAACATTAGGAGACTTAGTGAGGTTTCTGACTTGTGAGGAGTTAGTAAGAATCAGACACCTTTAAAAATAGTTCATTTCATCTTTAAAAGCGGAGTTTACAAAATTGAGGGTTAGATTTGCTTCAAAGAAAGAGAAAGGGCTTTGTTATATATATTTTAGAACGTTAAAATAACATTAGCCCTATTCCCCCCAAAACTTTCATTTCCCTTATTAGTTCATACCTATGTAATCAATACTTGTTCTGTGAGTTCCTGCTTTCAGAAGGAAGTCTGCTTTTGGATCATCCAGTATACTGGGAAGTCTGACTTTGTTTACCGCTACTGTCTGAGAATTGTGAAGCATTACTGTAACCAAACTAATGTAAGTTTGAGTAAAGAGATCACAGGGAGCACCTTCCAAAGCCGTGACTCCCTGAGCAACAGTGAATGGGTTTCTCTTATTTAGGGTTACAGTGAATTGTTAGATAGAGCAGACTTGTCATCATATATAGAGGTGGGCATGTGCCTTAAGGAAACATGCCCATTTATACATTGTATGTTATGTAAATGAGGCTTGTGCTCCTCCTCGGGCAGAGATTTTAGTATTATAATGAGGTAAAGGTAACTGTCAGTCACTTTATGGGCCACTCCATGGTCCATCTGCACAGGTGTGAGTTGGGGGATTAAGTTCAAACTGGTCTCGTGGCCTGGGCAGTTGTTATTGCTTGAAGGCTAGTTTTGGTTTCCATGATGGGATGTTATGCCTGTCAGGTCTTTTGCCTGAATTAAGAGATAACCTGGAAAGAAGAGTTTAAGGAAAAATGTGGAACGAAAGGTCAGTGAGTACAAGCAAGTGGGCAGTAAAGGTCAGATCTTGGGGTCCAGTTGGTGACACTATTATTTAGAAGCCTATACACAAGAGAACGTTTTAGAAGTATCAGTAATTAAAAGTTCCTGGGTACAGACTTTTCCATGAGGCTCTGAGACTGTCCTTCTCTATTGAAGACATCAGCGCTGGTGTGAGGCTTATATCAGAGTCTTCAGATGAGCAGCAATGTAAAAAGTAACTATGGATTGCAAAAACTGAATGCGGGTAATTTATTATAGTAGCCAATAGTATCAGAATGGAGGAAAGGGGGATTCTTTATTAGGATACACTACACAACTATTTTGTTTGGGTTTGAAATGTTTCCTTAAGGTAAGAATATATCATGGATAGCCAAAGAATTGGCAAATCTTTGGGTCTTCCCATAAATTGTATACTTTCTGAAATATTTATGTTAGTAATTGTTATGCACTGAGTTGTGTGCCCCCAAAATTCATATGTTTAAGATCTAACTCCAAATATGACTGTATTTGGGGATTGGGTCTTTAAGGAGGTTATTAAGGATAAATGAGATCGGAAGGATGGGGCCCAGATGCAATATGATTGGTGTCCTTACAAGAGGAGAGAGCGACACCAGGGATGTTCATCCCCACACAAACAGGCCTTGTGAGGATAGCAAGAAGGTGGCCATCTATAAGCTAGAGAGAAAGGTCTCACCAAAAAAAAAAGCCCTGACAACACCTTGATCTTGGACTTTGGACTTCTGGTCTCCAGATTTTGAGAAAATGTGTTTCTCCCGTTTAAGCTAGCCAGCCTGTGGTATTTTGTTATGGCTGCCCGAGCAGACTAATACCATAATAGTTTCCTGTTTAAACTTTATCTGGTGATTGTGTAGCATTTCCTTTGATTTAACAACTCTTCCTACAGTGTTGAGGTGAGTTAAGAAATAGGGAGTATGTCAAATCTAATTATTTTTACTATCTTTCTTTTTATGAGGTAAAGAACAATTCTTTGTCATTACCCAGAGACTCCTAAGAATAGTTTTAGGTGTAAAAGATATACAGAATTTTATTTTTCCATAATTTAATATACAGTCTTAGGCAAAACCTAAAGAATTTATACAACAACCCATTTGTCTGCCCAAAGCACAGCAAAGCTCATCATTGAGACATTGGGTATGCAACAAGAAAAGGGTTTTTTCATGAGGCAGCCAAACAAGGAGACGGGCAGGCAAGCCTCAAATCCCCCTTCTCGAAGTGGGAGAGAACAAGTTTTTTATAATCATAGGGGTGGGGATTACGTACATATTGATGAAAGGGCAGGAGAACTTAATGACTATTCATGAGGAAAGATGGAGCGCGAGCATTGAGCAAACATGTCTGTAGCACACATTCCATATTCACTTGGTGGGGAGACTTCACATTAAAATGAGGCACAGTTCAGCTCCTGATGCCAGGATAAGAGCTCTAGATTTAAAAAAATACACATTAATTTGCCAGAGATTTATTCAGTTATATGAACTGGAATGTTAAAATATTTCTGAAGTACAAGTTTTAATTTTTTTTTAATCTAGTCTAAGTTAATTTTTCTAATTTTCCTTGAAGTTTGGGAATAGTGGACATATTGAGTGCTTATTTATCTTTATAAGCTAATTGAAACATTTTTTTTTTAATTTAAGGAAAATACTTCATATTCACAAGAAGTCAAGCCCTTTCTTAATCACAGACACGACATTAGAGAGTTCATAGCTTCATTCAGCCACTTCAGCCACAGGCCAAAAATACACACACAGATACAGACATTTATTAGTCCACATATCAAAGAGCTTTTGTAGTATTTCTCAATGCATAGGAAATCCTTAGTTGATTTGAGCTCCCAAATGAAAAAATAGACAGCAGACCTAATAAATGAAATTATCTTTCAGTCAATAAAGAGTAGATCTACAGAGATACTCAAAATTGTCAGATCATAAAACCAAATTCTTTATTGTTTCCTCCAGTAAGGAATACATTACCGGGCACGGCACAGCCAGGGACTAAACAAAACGCAAAGTCAGTAGGGAAAAAATGGGAAAGAAACAGAGTTAACGAAGCTCAACTTTTATTGCTGCTTGTGATTCTCTCTGGGAGGCAGGAGACATGGTCAAGGCTTAAACCAAACATCAGGGACGCTTTGCTAGCCGCTCCATTTAACTGGCTTTGTGAAGTTAGCAGCTGAGCATTTTGACAGATGACCTACCTACCTCTAAACTTGTTAATACATACTTTTCAAAAAGGTAAAATCATGATTCTCAGGCAAATTTAAAATCAACACATCCAAATTTTATTTAACTTCTCAATTAATGAGGAAACCAGTAGGATGTTGAAATCAGTTCTCACCAATTTCTATTTTCAATTCCTGGCTCCACTGACCCAAGTCCTTCCAATGATTGCTTATTTGACATTCCATTGGGATGTCCTAAATGCCTCTCATATTCTACTGTGTCCAAAAGGGAATTTGGGATTTTTCTTCCCAAACCTTTTCTAGTATTCCCTGCTTCTGACAGTGGTTCCATTGTATGTCAAATTATTTATGCCAGAATTCTAAGACTCTGCTTCCTCCTATACTTCTGCGTGTCATTGTGTGCATTCTGTTACGGAGCTTTGTGGATTTCACTTTCTAAATACCCTTCCCCTTGTCTCCTTCCGTCTTTCGCTGATCCTTGCCACTATCATCTATGGTTCACCAATACCTTTCCGTGCAGAATGAAGCATTAGCCCCATTTCTGCCCACTGCCCCACTACCGGGGGCATCCTCTTATCCATCCAAATCACTTGTCATGTATCAGCCAGAACAGTACTTGCCAAATGCAGATCTGATCATTTATTCCATTACTCAAAGCCTTTTGTGGCCCTGTGCCTACCTGCAAGGTTCTTACTCTGCCACTGGTTATTCTCTCCTTCTCTTCAGTGCCATCGTGAACTAGGCTCCCCCTCTTTCTGGTTCAAGCTTCACTAATTTCTTTACATGTCTTTCAGTGTCTTCCCACCACGGGATCTTGGTGGTGCTGTTTTCTTGTAATGTTTTTTTCTAACTCTCCCACTTTGGGTTCATACCTATAATCAGCCCGAGTTCGTGTCATTTCTTACCTCGTCAGGGCGCTTTCCTTGAGTGCTAAGAGTAGGCCAGATACCCACCTTCCTCCCATGGCACTTAAAAATCATTGTAATCTTACACTGACTTTTGTGATTACTTGAGTGTTTTCTGACATAACATTGTAAGTGTCAGGAGGGCAGGGCCATGTTCATTCTACATCTCCTTCTATTATGAGAGCAGAGTGTGTAGTTCACTAGTAATGTGAACATAGTTCTATATTTACAGATTACTGAAATGTCTTTTACGTTTTTAAAGATTGATTGATTGATTGATTTAGAGAGCGAGCAAGCGCCGAGTGGGGGAAAAGCAGAGGGAGAGAGAGAGAATTTCAAGCAGATTCCCCACTGAGCGTGGAGTCCAAAGCAGGGTTCGATCTCACAACCCTGAGATCATGACCTGAGCCAAAACCAAGAGTCAGACGCTCAACCGACTGTACCACCCAGGCGCCCCTGAAACGTCTTTTAAACTCATTCTTCTCAGTAAGATCATGGGAATGATATCACCTTTCATACAGATGTTTTTTGAGAATTACTGAAGAATGCATTCATATAATTCTTGAGTACTCTGAGCATTTCAATGTCACCTGTCATTCACATTTCCTTCACTATCTCGGATGTTCTTCATTTGGGCCTAGAGAAGGTTAACCACTTAAGAAATATCACTGACTTTAACTGTTACCTTACTATCCCATCAGTTAGGACTAGATTCACCCCCTGGTAATAGGAAATTGGTGTGGTGGATTAAAAACAGATTATTTATTTATCTTGTGCAACAGGAAATACAGGGATGGGTAGGCAAGGTCTTGACAGCAAGAAAGCAGATCCCTTGTAACTTCCCGCAATGGGGGTAGCACCTCTGGGCAGGAGAGCAAGAGAGGAAGTGGCCTCAATAGACCTCTCTTTCCCCGGGAGGAGGGAAAATCAAGTTTTTAGCCTCCAAGGTTTCTACAACAGAGATAGACAAGGCAGCAGGGAAGGAAAGAGAAGGTGGGTCCGTCAACTGCTGGTGTCTGTCACACCTACCGTGGATGACTTGTTTACCCCAGAGTGAGGTGGTCACACCAGACATTCAGGGGGTGTGCCACCAGCTCCCCATCTCTGTGACATGTGAGCAGTTAGTTTTGCCTTAATTGTTATGAATATAGCCTTGCAAATCACCATCTTGAAAAGTTCTGTGAAATGAACGTGGTGGTTTCCTTTTGGGACAGAGTCAACCCATTAGAAAGATTGTCCCTGGAGGACAAATACCAATTCAGAGCCAGTGTGAAGTAAGCATTTTCAGTAACAAAAGAAATGCTTCTCATTTTTGAACTGCATAGACAACTCTTATTTTTTTGAATTCCGGAACTGCAACTTGACAAGAGAGAGAAAAATATTTTCTTTTCTGAAGGCTGCCAAGAATAAAGGCTATTCTCATTTGTTAAAATAAGAGGAGGTAATAAGTTAAAATAAGCATACTCTGACCTTATTTTTGAGCCCAACACTCTCTAGAAAAACACTTCTTTTAAAAGGAAGGGAAGTTCAGTTATATTTGCAGTCATTGCTTTTTTGTAGGCCCTCATTATCTTTCAGTTTTATTTATAATAGAATTTACTAGCTGCAAGGACAACTTTTGAAACCTATTACCAAATACTTAAGCATCCTTTACATCTTTCTGCATTCTTGCAAGAAAATAGCTTTATGGATTTAAACCATCCTGGGGTGCAGATCTTTTCATTCTAGTAGTTGGACACGTGCTTGTATAAAGATCTCCATATGCTGTTCTCATAGAGAAATGTGAACCATAATGATTTACTAATGTTAAAAAAGAGACAACGGTCCCCAAATGAAGCCACTTGTACTAAACTCCATGTCACCCAATGGAGACTTAATACCTAACTTAATTACAGTCCAGCCTCCCCAGGAATGGAATCTTACACCAGTCAGTCTGGAATTACCTGATCAGCATAGCAGGGGATCTGCCTGATAGACCCCATCCATCTCCTGAAGAACAAGGTGACCTTGCCACATACAATCAGCTCTTTGCTAGAATAACTCCCTTGTCCCACCCCTTCCTCCCGTGGAAGTCCTTCATTCTGTATAGCTCTGAAGAGCTCCTTTTTATTTGCTAGATGGGATGCTGCCTGATTCATGAATCACTGAATAAAACCGGTAAGATCCTTAACATTTACATTAAATCTTGAAAATTTCTTTAACATTTACTCAGTTGAATTTTGTTTTTTTAACAGATTCTGAACTACTAAATGGGCTGGAAGCTTCCACTTCCCTCACTTTTCCTACCTTGCCTCTCTATTAGCTGAAGCTATGATACTCCATTCTGAAATATCTATATTCTTTTCTTTTTTGTAATAACACAATATGAAGGGCAGACTCTGTAAACCTTAGAATACCTGAGACGACAAAGACAAAATATTTATTATGAAGCTGATTGTTACTTTTTACTCAATATGCTACTACAAATAAACCAGAATTGTTTGGTCCATGTAGATAATTTGTTATGCCTCAATATTTCTTATAAACTCTGACTGTCTAAAACTGTTTCCGTAAGAGTAGAATAATGAGAGAAGGTGACTAAAAATCACTTTCTTCTGTTTCTTTTCTTTATAATTTTCCTCTTTCACAGATAGACCACTTTTTATTTTTATTTTTTAAGAATATACATTTATGTTTTGAGTAGTTATAAATCTATAGAAAAATCACGAGAGTACAGAAGGCTCTCACACACCAGCCTGGCTTCTCATATTATTAACATCCTACATTAGTATGGTACTTATTCTAATTAATGAACCCATGTTGATACATTATTTTTAACTAAAGTCCATATTTGATTCAGATTTCTTTAAGTTTTACTTAATATTTTGTGTTGCTACTGTTGTTCCAGAATTCCACTCAGGATACCACAGGACTTTTTTTTTTTTTTTTAAAGATTTTATTTATTTATTTGACAGAGAGAGACACAGCGAGAGAGGGAACACAAGCAGGGGGAGTGGGAGAGGGAGAAGCGGGCTCCCCGCTGAGCAGGGAGCCCGATGCGGGGCTCGATCCCAGGACCCTGGGATCATGACCCGAGCCGAAGGCAGCCACTTAACCGACTGAGCCACCCAGGCGCCCCTACCACAGGACTTTTAATCATCTTGTGTCATTAAGCTCCTCTTGGCCATGACAGTTCCTGAAATTTTTCTTGTTTTTTTATGACTGACAGTTTTCATGAGTATTGGTCAGGTTTCTGGTGTCCCTTTCTGGAGATTTTTTTTTGTATATTTTTGTCACTGTGAGATTAGGCTTAGAGGTTCTGGGAAGGAAGATCATAGAGGCAAAGTACCATTTTAATCAGATCATATCACAGGTGTACATTATCAACATGGCTTATAGCTGCCAATGTTAGTTAATCACCTGGTTGAGGTAAGGTTTGTCATGTGTTTTCACTGTTACTGTTTTTCATTTCCATTCTGTATCTTTTGGAAGGAAGTCACTACAAGCTCCCATGCTTAAAGAGTAGAGAATTATGCTCCATATTCCTGAGAACAAAGTATCAATATTAAGTTATTGGTTTTCATCTTAATGAGAGATTTATCCTTTTTCTCCAAGTTATTTACTTATTTAATCATTTATTTATATTAATGTAGATTCATGGATATTTATTTTAAATTTTGGGAATTATCCAATCCTACTTTATTTTTGCTCAAATTGTTCCAGCTTTGCATTTGGTACTTTCAGTGGGCTGCTATGTCCTTTTGACATTATTATGGATTTTTGGGGTGCAATTTCTTACTTTCTGACACCAACATGCTCTAGGCTCATTTTACATATCACCAATACCAGCCATTTCTACAAGTTTGTGACAAATGCATAGTGTCATAAATCCACCATTACAGTGTCACACAAAATAGTTTCACTCCTCCTGCCCCAATCCCATGTGCTCTCCCCTCTCCGTGGAAACTTTTGCAACCACTGATCTGTCACTGTCTCTGTATTTTTGTCCATCATAATGTCATAAAAATGGGATCATACAGTATGTAGCCTTTTCAAACTGGCTCCTTTTATTTGGTAATATTAATTTAATATTCATCCATATCTGTGCATGTGCTGATAGATCTTTTTTTTTTATCATCACCGGATAATATCCCGTTGCATGGATGTACTACTGTTTATCCATTTACCTACTGAAGGGCATTTCGGTGGTTTCCACTTCTGAGTGATTATGAACAAAGCTGCAATAAGTACTTGTTTGCTGGGTTTTGTGTGGACATGAGTTTTCAGATAAGTTGGTTAAATACCTAGTAACATGGTTGCTGGATTGTATGGTGAGGCAATGTTTTGCTTTGTAAGAAACTGCCAAACTGTCTTCCAAAGCAGGTGTATCTTTTTGAACTCTCATCAGCAGTGGATGAGAGTTTCTGTTTCTCCACATCCTTGCCGGGAATTATCTCAGGTTTTTTGTTTTTCCATTTAAACATTTAATGTATAGGGATTATTTCATTGTCTTAATTTTCATTTTCTGACAATGGATTTTTTGTATGCTTATTTACAATTTGTATATCTATTTTGTCAAGGTGTCTATTCAGAAATTAGGCCCATTTTTTTTTTAATTGTGT
Source organism: Neomonachus schauinslandi (assembly GCF_002201575.2). Taxonomy (NCBI): domain Eukaryota; kingdom Metazoa; phylum Chordata; class Mammalia; order Carnivora; family Phocidae; genus Neomonachus; species Neomonachus schauinslandi. Next base: position 6,602,429 of record NC_058405.1, read on the forward strand.
TGTGTTCTTTTTGCTAAGTTTTAAAAGTTCTTTGTATATTTTATATACAACTCTTTTTTTTAAAAGTAGGCTCCATGCCCAGTGTGAAGCCCACTGTGGAACTTGAACTCATGACCCTGAGATCAAGACCTGAGCTGAGGGTGGCTCAGTCGTTAAGCATTAAGGTCTGCCTTCGGCTCAGGTCATGATCCCAGGGTCCTGGGATAGAGCCCCGCATTGGGCTCCCTGCTCCACTGGAAGCCTGCTTCTCCCTCTCCCACTCCCCCTGCTTGTGTCTCTCTCTCTAGATTAAATAGTACAATAGTATCAAATAAATAAAAGTATCAAATAAATAATAGTATAATAGTATCAAATAAATAAAAGTATCAAATAAATAAAATCGTAAAAAAAATAAAGACCTGAGCTGAGATCAAGAGTTGGATGCTCAACCGACTGAGCCACCCAGGTGCCCCAATACAAGTCTTCTCTTAGATATTGTTTTGCAAATATTTTCTCCCAGCCTGTGGCTTATCTTTATTCTCCTAACAGTGTCTTTCTCAGAGTGTAAGTTTTTTTTTTTTTTAAGATTTATTTATTTATTTGAGAGAGTGAGAATGAGAGAGAGAGAGAGAGTACATGAGAGTGGGGAGGGTCAGAGGGAGAAGCAGGCTCCTCGCCGAGTAGGGAGCCCGATGCGGGACTCGATCCCGGGACTCCAGGATCATGACCTGAGCCGAAGGCAGTTGCTTAACCAACTGAGCCACCCAGGCGCCCCTCAGAGTGTAAGTTTTTAATTTTAATAGGGTCCAACATATTTTTTTTGTTGATTGTGCTAGTGGTATTGTATTTAACACTCATCACTAAATCCAAGGTCATGCTGATGTTCTTCTGTTTTTTCTAGAGGTTTTATAGCTTGCATCTTACATATGTTTTGATCCACTTTGAGTTCATTTATGTGTAAGGTCTAAGGTTTTTTTTTGTTTGGTTGCTTTGTTTTGGCATATGGGAGTTCAATTAATCTGTTATTTGTTGAAAACTCTGTCCTTTCTTTGCTCAGTCATCTTTACCCATTTGTCAAAGACTAATTGACTACATTTGAATGTATTGATAGCTGGGTTCTCTGTTCCACTGATCTAAGTGTTTGTTCTGTGGCCAATACCATGCGGTCTTGATTATGCTAGCTTCATAGTAAAGCTTGAAATGAGCCCTTTGACCGTCTTCCTCCTGCTCCTCCTCCTTTTCTTCTTCCTCTTCTTCTTGTATATTGTACTATTTAATCTAGATTTTTTGCCATTCATATAAGCTTTAGAAGTGATTTGTTGATATCTGAAAGATAGCTTACCAGGATTTTTATTGGCATCACAATGAATGTATAGATCAAACTGAAAAGAGTTGACATCTTAAAAATGTGGATCCTTCCCAACATGGCGCAGTCAGTTAACATTACCGAGCTGAACCTGCCGCAGCTAGAAATGCTCAAGAACCAGCTGGACCAGGAAGTGGAGTTCCTGTCCACGTCCATTGCTCAGCTCAAGGTGGTACAGACCAAGTATGTGGAAGCCAAGGACTGTCTGAACGTGCTGAACAAGAACAACGAGGGGAAAGAATTACTCGTCCCACTGATGAGTTCTATGTATGTCCCTGGGAAGCTACATGATGTGGAACATGTACTCATCCATGTGGGAACAGGCTACTATGTAGAAAAGACAGCTAAGGATGCCAAGGACTTTTTCAAGAGGAAGAAAGACTTGCTTACCAAGCAAATGGAGAAAACCCAGCCAGCTCTGCAGGAGAAGCGTGCCATGAAACAGGCTGTCATGGAGATGATGAGCCAGAAGATTCAGTAGCTCACAGCCCTGGGGGCAACTCAGGCTACTGCCAAGGCCTGAGAGCTTATTTCAGATCTGGGGCAGAGGGACTCTGCTTCAGGAGCTTGGGACTTTGTGGGTGTGGCTTCCTGGGGTCCAGGAAGAGAACGATCTTGTGTTTCATGCTAATAAATGTGCCAGCTGGGCAAAAAAAAAAAAAAAAAAAATGTGGATCCTTTTAATTTATGGAAATGGAATATATCTCCATTTACTTAGATCTTCTTTGATTTTTTTCATCAATGTTTTATGCACATACAAATTATTCCACATACAGATTGTGTAGATACTGTTAGATTTATATCTAAATATTTCATTTATTGCATGCTATTATGAATGGTGAGGTTTATTTAATTTCAAGTTTCAGTATTCATCTCTCATAAATAGGGAGACAATGGGCTTTTTATTTATTTATTTTTATTTTTTATTTATTTATTTATTTTTTTAAAGATTTTATTTATTTATTCATGAGAGACAGGGAGAGAAAGAGGCAGAGGCAGAGGGAGAAGCAGGCTCCCCGCCGAGCAGGGAGCCCGATGCAGGGCTCGATCACAGGACCCTGGGATCATGACCTGAGCTGAAGGCAGACGCTTAACCGACTGAGCCACCCAGGCATCCTGACAGTGGGCTTTTTAAATATCGACTCTGAATCCTGCAGCCTTGCTGGGCTCACTTATTATTCCAGGTAGGCAGATCTTGGCTGTGTCTGTCTGGATGAGGTGGCATTTTATTCTGTAACCTCAGTTCTTTGATGCATCCAGGAAAATTCACTGATTTTTCTTGTTAGGACAAGAGTGAGGAAGCCCTAGGCTTCATGTGTCAGAGCACAGACTGGAATTTCTCACATCCTGCTTTCTAAAATTTCTTATTGTTTTCCTACTCATATATGTTTTATTAATGTTTCTCCTTGAGGTCTTAATTGTTTATTTCTATGTAATAGAAAATTGACAGAGGCAGATAACGAGCAAATATAAATGATAATTATTACAGTTCTAAAGGCAATTGTGAATCTACCCAACAGCAACAACAGCAAAAAAATAATGTCAGTAATTTGGAAGCCACTCTTCATTTAAACAGTTATGGGCAATCCCTTTCCTTTTTTTTTTTTTTTTTTTGTATGAAGCCCAGTATGAAGTTCTTTGAACAGCAGGAAGAAATTTCCTGTTAACTTCTGAGCTATTTCTGCTTTTAGAGTAGAAGCACAGCAGGGGACCAATGGAAGATATATTTGGAAAAAAAAAATGTTGTTGGCCACATTTAACTGAGGACCCTCAGGCACGCACATCTGCATACTAAAGTGATTAGCGCCTTAGTTGAGCTCGCATAAGGAGGACAGAGACCAGCTCTGAGAGTGGGACAGTGGCAGGCCGCTATTCATCCTGACATTGATATTTCTCTTCCATGTGGCCTGAAACGTCAAGTTCTGTTGAAAAGAATGGCCCATTTGCATGTAAGCCCCATGACTAGAACACATGTATTTCCACACAGAATCTGTCCTAAGTCACACATGCCATGGGACCATAAGAATGACTGACTTCAAGCAGAGAACACATGGGGCAGATCTTTAAAACCTGCCAGCCATGCATCATTTTCCCCTTGAAGTTGCCTTCAGGCCACTCTGGGCACTTTGCTGCCTTTGGGTCCATTTTAGCACTTAGGAGAGAAGGAGCATCAAAACGTGCATGGGGGGCAAGAATGTGTGTGTGGGGCGAGGCTATGTTAAAATAAAGCAGTGTAGTTTAGTGATTAGTAACTATAATGAAATTTGCTATACCCCTCATAATTTTCATGTGCACATAACTTACCCTATTGTATTTGTTGTTACTGTACTCAATCCTAAAGATTTTGTGTTTAGACCTACAAAGAAATCATATAGACAAGCACAAATAATGCAAGATCCAGAAATTCTATACCAATAGAATAGCTAACTGAGCTACTCTGATTTAGTTGCCTATCCTAAAGTGATCAAACTCTCGCAGTTATAAATCCTATGAGGGACCAAGTTTTCTTCTTTATGTATTGTATAAATAAAGTATACCTTAATATGTTGTCATGATTTATTCCATGAATATTTCATGGATTCCACAGCATAAGAGAATTTCTCTACCCCTCTTCCCTATTAACCATGAAATGTTATGTCATGCTGGGGGCTGAGCTCTGAGGCAGTGATAGAGAACATCTGCACAATGGCAGTTTCCTGATCTTACTGAGAGCAATGATTACAGAGGGACTTTTATATCTGAGTTATTCATGATCACAGCAAAATAATGGACTGGCTTATAGTTTGTCAGAAAGAAGGCAACTGTGATATAGTATAAAGAACTCTGGATCTAAGATCAGAGGAGCTGGTTAAATTACATCTAGCCCTTAGCATTAGTAGTTACACTAGTTATTGATTGCTGCATAACAAATGATCCCCAAACTTAGTGTCTTAAAAGAACAAATGTGTGTTATCTCCTATAGATTCTATGGGTCTGGAATTTGGGAGTGGCTTAGTTGCATGGTTCTGTTTTGGAATTTCTCATGAGACGCCAGTTGAGCTGGCAGCTGGGGCCATCACCATGTGAAGGTTTGACTGGGTTAGAACACTGGTTTCCCAAATATCTCATTCACAGGTTTTTGGTAGGAGGAATCTGTTCCTCACTGTCAGCTTGGCTGTCTGCACACCTGGCAGCTGGCTGCCCTGAGACTGAGCTTTCCAGAGAAGAGAGAGCAAGAGAGAAACCACCATGCCTCTATGACCTAGTCTTAGAAGTCACAAATCATCATTCCTACATATTCCATTAATTGGAAGCAAGTCATGGAGGTCAGCTACGCTCCAGGGCAGGAGAATTAGGTCTCATCATTGGATGTGAGGAGTGACAAAGAGTATATATGGGTATATTTAAACCACCACGGGAGCTACATGAGTAATGATTAATACAGCCTCTCTGAACATCAGTTCCCTTCACAAAAGAACAGTATCTAACTAGGAGAATCATTGAGGCTATTAAATAAGACGATGCATGTAGCATATTTTGTAAAATGTTACCTGTTTTACATATGTAAGATAAAAACAGATAGTAGGATCAGTGCACCATTAATGTTATTTTATTATGGCCTTGATATATGTTGAAGACATCCCATTCAATGACCTCCACGTTGGGCAGACAGCTGTGCAGTGCAGACTCTTTTGGAGAAGGAAACATGCAAATCCAGACTGTCACAGCCTAGTAGGCAACACTCATACACTGCTGTAACCATGGAGAACAGTCATTGTATAATGCAAACTTAATTCCCAGAGAATGAGGGGCAGTTAATCAGAATTATTTTCTTATTTTTTGAGTGGCTTGATCGAATATGTGTCGTTTTCCCCACCTGACAAGAGGTCAGCGACAGGCAAGCAGATCAGGCTGACGCAGTGGCTGAAGGTCCGTAGGGGTTTCTGGCTGTCTCGGCACCGCTGTCCTGGCTCATCCCCATTGCCTTAACCTGCTGCACTCGAAACGGTGAGCCTGTGTTCCACAGGAATGCAACAGGGACAAGGGACAAAAATGGTGTGCTGAAGCTGCCCTGTTTTTGTGTTTGTAAGCTTTGATTTCTAATTTAGACTTATGGAAAAGTAGAAGTAGAGATTTCCCTTATATTCTTTTCCGAGCTTCACTTGATGTTAGCACCATCCATAACAATAGTGTATTTGGTGAAATCTGGAAATTAGCATTTACTATGAACTAATTAACTGATTGCTATTAGTAACACTATAACTACTGTAACTAATAACTATCCTATTAACTCATAATACTATTACTTATGTGTTAATAATGATGGCATTAATAATATAAAATAATATATAATAAACAATGTAAAGTATAGTGATAAAGGATATTAATAGCAATCTCATTACTATTTTTACTCAACAATACTACTGACTAATTTACAGACCTTATTACAGTTTTTCCCAGTTTGGCCACTAGTGTTTTTCCAGCTCTAGGCTCCACGATGCCATCATTCACTGCGTCCGTCTGTGTTTCCCCACACGCACCCATCTTACTCTTGTTTTTTGTCACCTGGAAACTTCAGAAGAGTCCTGGTCAGTAATTTTGTAGAATGCCCCTCAGTGTGGGTTTTTCTGATGTTTTCTTGTGATTCAGCTGGGGTTATGCATTTATGCAAAACAATTGCCAAGGTGACGTGCTTTTTCCCTCGCCTGGTTTTAGTGGGTGTGTGAGATGTAAACCTGCATTCCTTGATTTTGACGGTGTCTGCCTTGTTTACATCTCCGTACCCTGGAGACCACGCCATGACAAAACATATGCAACTATTTTTAACTGTGTAATTGATAAGTGTCTTCTGGAGAGGTATTTTGAGACTAAGGAAATTTCCTGTGTTCCATACCGTTTGCCCACTAACTTTAGCATCAGTAGATGGCTTTTGCCTGTAACCGCCATGAGTCTGTGTTTCTGTAGTGTTGGTTCAATTTGATGACTTCTTTTTTTTTTAAGAGTGATTTGATGACTTCTCTAGATACATATAAATGAATCAATGAGAAACAGAAATCAAATCCATAGCTTAATATGGAAATGTGAATGTCTGTTTGGCAAAATGGAAAAAAAAAAAAAACAAACACTTTGGGACAATATGGTTTCATGCAGGGAACCAAAAAGCATTTTTTGAATTTCTGATCATATGGGCAATATTCCTGAGCCTTGCGAATATGAAAACAACCAATCTGTTTACAACAGGAAGAACTACTACAGATGCTTACAAAATCCAAAGAAGATATGAAAATCATGTACCTAAAGTCTCTTCCTCGGTCTGGTATATCTTCAGAGAAACGGTGGAATTGCTATAGGCACGTTTCTTTCACTGGAAGAGACGGCAAGAGAAGTGGGTGGCATTCATTACGCTGTGAGGGATCGGTTTTGCTTCTTGTTTTCAGCAGGAGAGGAGAAGGCTCTGATTCTTTATTCATTCTAAATCACCATCGCAATTTTTAAAAAAAAAAAAAGTCAGATGATTAGGGTTTTCATTACTTACTGGCAGATGAATTAAATTAGAGAAAAAGGGTATGCAAATTAAGAGTGTGGTAGCTGTCAAACAAAGTCAGTAATCCACCCCAGGACCCCAAGGTAGAGTCTCAGTTGCCTGTCTGTGCAGAAGTTTGTCAGATTTGAGAAACAACCGGGCAGCAACCACAAAGAGTGTTTAAACAAACCAGTCTGGGAGTCAAAAGGTGTTGCGTTGCAGAAGGCTGGGGGTGTTAATTCAACATGGATTAACACCACAGCTGTTTCCTAAAATAGTGAAGATGGGACACACTGGTGTGAGCCCAGAGACTTTTCCTGTATCTGTTCTAGATCAGATGGGTCTGTGGTGAAGTGAGACCAGTGAGGCTAAACGAAAGGCTTCCGAATCAAACACAATCCAGTTCTGCTCTTAGACCTCATGAGAGAGGGGCATATGCGGGACCCCGTATCAGAGAAGGCCCCACTCTGCCACACCTGTGTGCAGTCTTCCCTCCCTCTACCAGGGAGCAAGGATTCAGAATATCCTGTGGGCCAAGGGAACATGCCCACAGTCAGCCTGCGCCGGCTTCTGTATAATGCTCCTGGAATGTCCTGCTCACAGTCTGTAGCAGATTTGCGAGAGCAAGCAGGCCTGTTGTGTGGATTCCTCTTCTTGAGGTCAGACCACATCATCACCAGGATGTGCCTCCCAGGGGATAAGGATGCTGCTCGATTATGGGGCCAAGTTGCCAGGAGGCTGCCCCAACTACACCAGCATATTCCAGATGGGAGACAGAGAAATCCACCGAGCCTAAATTCAAATTACACTAAAAGGGCTATTTATCAAGATAAGAGAAAAGGATATAACTTACGTATTTAACAGATTGTTTCTTTGTTTTCTTAATAATGCATTTTTATGTGGTAAACTACTCATAATATGCCTATAATTGAGCACTTCAATTATTGAGTGTATCACCCCATGTCCTGTAGTACTTTCACAGTGTTGTGCAACCATCACCACTGTCTTTTTCCAGAACTTTTTTAATCATCCCAAATAAAAATTCTTATACCCATGAAACCCTAGCTCCCTACCTTCTCTGACCCCAGTCCCTGCTGACTTCTCTATTCTTGATGTCCTTAAGAATTTTCCTATTCTAGGTACCTCTTGTATCTGGCTTCTTTCAGTTAGCACGGTGTTTTCAAAGTTCATCCCTGATGTAGTGTGTATTAGAACTTCCTTTCTCATTTGGCTGAATAATGTCCCATTGTACGTAGATAGCACATTCATCCCTCAGTGGACACTTGGGCTTTTTCCACCTTTTGCCTATTACGAACAATGTTGCTGTGAACTCTGGTGTACAGTTATCTGCGTGAGTCCCTGTTTCTGGTTCTTTTGGGTAGATACTTAGGAGTGGAATTGTTGGAGCATGTGGTAATTACATGTTGAACATTTTAAGGAACTCCCACATTGTTTCCTCAGTTTTAGCTTATACTATTTGCATAGATGGTACATGGGCCTCCCTTGTGAAAACCCTGGGGCCTGCAGATATGAGGGCTGGGGCCTGATGACAGATCATGAGTCTGTAGATACTGTCTATCCTTAGAAATGTTGTTCATTTACTCTTTTCTTCTTTGCCTCCTACATCTTATAAATAAGAAATCTGAGTTTCCATCCGTGTTCAAACTTGGAAACTTTTGTGTCATCTAAAAAAAAAAAATCCAAGTCATGCTGTTTTGTGATATTTCAGGTCTGGCTGAAATCAGGAAGTAATAGGAATATAAAAAGAAAACTTGATCTTTTGAGGTTTTCTGCACTACCTTAGCTTGGATAAAAATTAAGCTTTTTAAAAATTTTTGAGGTTCCTCTATTAATACTACTGATTTTTAAAAAAAATATTGTATTGCTCCCATCTTTGGAAAGAACTCAGCTCTCCTCCAAGGCCTTGTAGAAATTCTTTGTCTTAATGTAGCTTAAAAAATGAGTCTTTTAAAACCGTGAAGGATGTCAGAAAGAAATGTGAAGAAGGGAGAAAAGCAGAAATTAAAAGAAAAGAATGAGCACCACACTCGCAGGGGGACCCAATCCGAACCGTGTGGGTCCAGGCAGAGCCTTTCAAATCTTTTGAAGTTCATACAGTATTCTGATCCTTAAGCAACCTATGTTCTTGAAAAATTAACCAGGAAACTAGCATGGGCTAAATGCCTTTATGTTTGAATTAGAGGACAGGGAGAGGGCCTGCTGCCTTCAGGGAAGGTTTTTAATCAGAATGTCTCTTCATCCTGGCTTTTGACCTTTCCTAACATTGGATTGTTTTTTCACGCTGGTTTTGAAAGAGCCTGTGGCTCTAAGGAAAGAGGGGATGGGTATCGCCATCTTGCTTAGCATGGCTTATGTCAAGATTTTACCCTTGTAAAAGCACCTAAGTGCGCTGACGACAGACAGGGAGCAAAGATGATTTGCAAGTGTTTCTGCTTTTGTTAAACTTTTATTTCTATTCTGACAACTGGAGAGCACATCCTGTCACCGCTGTGAAAAATTCTACCTTTAATTTATGAGGAATTCTTTGGAATTTACATTTTCTGATAAAAACATATATTTCTCCAAGTAGTATCCTTCCTAATTTTTAGTAAAGACACCATGCATTTTGCACCCCCAGGTAACCTCTCTGCCCTCTTCATATGTCTGAAAATATCAAGTGGTATTTCCCAAAGACTATACCACATAGCAGCAAATTAGTCTGAGTTTTGCATCCCAGAGATTGACAAACCTGAAGGAATTCTGCATAACATCCTCAGGTTGGCATTCAGTCTCAGGAGGCCTCCCCACCTACCTACTGCTATGATCCCCATCTTGCCCTTTTCCTACGATTGTACAGCAGCATCGGGGTATGTGTAGGATTAATACATAGTAAATCTTTTATTCTCACTCGGCTTTAAGGATCTTGAGGGTGGGACAATAATCAATTTAAAAATTTTAAGCCGTTTTATTTCTGATATCATTCTATCCCTTGGCATTCAACATGTTGATGTTGGTGACTCCATAAAAGAGAGTGTGGGCAGTGGAAAGAAGGAGGAGTTTCTAGAAAGGGACACAGACTTTTAAGTGTTAGCCACTCGTTAACTGTGAGAATTTGGGCTGTTGGATTTATCACTTAACTTTTCCATTAGATCTATTTATAAAATAATCATTGAAAAAAAATCAAAATTGTTCCAAGATCCTGATGGTAGCTTTCATTTAATTTTCATTTAATGTGTAATGCCTAAGAGCTAAGAAATTCGGACATTTCAGACATCTACATGTCTGGGAGCAGAAATTATATATTACATGTCAGGGACACATGGGCATCGATTACTCTGAAAATTACTGCAACCAAAGGGCGTGTTTAGTATTTTCTAATATAGCACACATTTTAGGAAATCATTCTGTTACCAAGCTTTACTTTTCCCATATATTTTCATATTATTGTTTTCAATTCAATGACAATTTGAAGAAGGATTCATTGATCTTTTACAGGAACACACACATGTATATGCATATGTATATATACACACATGGACACACACACACACACAGATCTTCTATTACTCACCCTAGGGGACTAAATGGATTCTCGCAGTCTGCTATGGCTAAAAAAATCTACTAAATTTCTGACAAAAACTACTTTTAAGTGAAAGCACTGTTGAGAATTAGAATAATTTAAGGATCATTTGAGGGCATCTTGAAAATTGTGACTCCATGCGGACGGAAAAAGCCATTGGCCTTGGATAATTTGCAAGCAGCTGTCTTCTTTACCCCATTCCAAGCTGCCATGTTTTATGCAACTAATACATTATGAATTGCAGCCCCATTCCTTACAGAAATGTGAATTTACAAAAGGCATACATTTTACATCATATTCACCTTTCTCACCTTGGTCTTAACCACTGCTACTTTCTCCCACCTTCTGAAACCACACTAGCCTGGTCTTCACCAGGTTTTTCCACCTCACCAAAGCTTTCTAATTTGTAACTTGCCACTGAAGCTTTTGGTCAGGTTTTGCATCTGAATGACCTTTTCTTCCTCTTTTGAACACGTTACTTGACAAATTTTAAAAGTCAGCTCTCTCTGCTGTAGAGTCTATTTTTTCTTCATTCTTTTTTTTCTATTAAACTTTATTAAAAATAGCTGCATTCACTATCGCAAGTATTCATCGTACTGGTATTTTTCTTATAAAATCCTCCTGAACTAATTCATGGGTGGTTAGCTTAAAAAATAAAGCATAACATGATATTTTCAATACTACCCTTGGCCCTATGTCTGATATTACCTATAATTCATGAGCAGAGTACAAGTTCAAGATCATGTGATGCCATGAACTTGAATGTTGCCACAGTGTTTATGCTTAATAAATGGTTTTTTGATACCTCTTTTTCAAATACATGCATTCTATACCTGGGAGCATAGGCTAAAGCTAGTAGAGAAGTTTCAGGTATTGTAATGATTAAATATTCAAAATACATTTTTGATCTAATTTTTTAATCAGCCTATGGTTAATAAGATGGTTGAAAAGGCCGATTACACGGGCCACAGCCATTCAGCTGAAGCATGTTGTCATGGTCAGAGACTCATCCGGGGAAAAGCTGTAGCTAAGTACTACAGGTGTGCTAAGGCATGAGCTTGTTCATCATTTAAATCAGTGAGGCAAAGTAGACATGAGTCCGAGATGTTTGCTGACAGTCTCATCTGTCTTTCCAGGTTGACCTGGTTCCTAGTGGTGGAAATCAAGTAGGTTTTCTGTAATTAACTTTTGAATGAGGTGGAGTTTTCTAGGAAGAGGTTAATCAACCCTTAGTATTTGAGTTAAATAAATCTAAAAATGCTTGTATACTGTTATTTTAACACTATGCCGTTGTGGGGTACTTGCCACGAAGTTTTTGAGTACTAAAAATTGTGTCTTGTTGGACAATATCCAAATGAGACCCTGTGCACATTGACTCAAGCTTACATGGTAGCTTTTCTGTGCACACGTGTGTGTGTGTGTGTGTGTTTATGTGTATGTATATATACATATATATATGAATATCTAAATCCGTGTTTATATCTATAGCTAAAAGAGAAGATCCACACATTGATACAGATATATAAAAGCTAATACTAATGCTCAATAATTTCTATAATGATACTATGAGTTAAACAAAATATATGCAAAACACAAAATATTTTTGTTAAGGTACTAAGCATGCACAGGGAGAACATTCTGGTGCTTGAAAGGATCTCTGGGAATAGAAATGATTATTTTTTGTCAGGGATCATGTGTTTAAGCACAGATCATTAACAATGCTTTGTTCAATATTTATTCAGTGAATGGTACATGCTAACTATGTGGGAAATTGCAATTTACAATTAAAATGTGGGATACTCTTGGGCGCCTGGGTGGCTCAGTTGGTTAAGCGACTGCCTTCGGCTCAGGTCATGATCCTGGAGTCCCTGGATCGAGTCCCGCATCGGGCTCCCTGCTCAGCAAGGAGCCTGCTTCTCCCTCTGACCCTCCCCCCTCTCATGTGCTCTCTCTCTCTCATTCTCTCTGTCTCAAATAAATAAATAAAATCTTTAAAAAAAAATGTGGGATACTCTTGCTTTCTTAAAATTTTATTATAAATGTGGCTAGTAATGGATATATTTTATTTAATTTGCAGGCTCAGGGAACATCTGTTATAAAAAGTTTTCTCTGTAGAAGGCATTTATCAGTGTCCTATCTTATCTCAACTTTTCTTTGGTTAGTAAGTGCTGTGATAATTCTAAAATTTAAACCTGAAATAATTTACATTTTTACTGTTCCAAGTTTTAGGAATATTACATTTTTTTTGTTTTAAGTAGGCTCCATGTGGAGCCCGCTGTGGGTCTTGAGCTCAGGACCCTGAGATCAAGATTTGAGTTGAGATCAAGAGTCAGATGTTTAAGCCACTGAGCCACCCAGGTGCCCCGGGGATATTACATTTATAAATGTTTATAATTATTTTATCATATAGCCTACATAAATAATAAATAGCAGCATGCATTATTTTAGAAGGAGACATTAGAATTTCTTTTTTTTAAATATTTTATTTAGGGGTGCCTGGGTGGCTCAGTCGTTAAGCGTCTGCCTTTGGCTCAGGTCATGATCCCGGGGTCCTGGGATCGAGTCCCGCATCGGGCTCCCTGCTCGGCGGGAAGCCCGCTTCTCCCTCTCCCCCTCCCCCTGCTTGTGTTCCCTCTCTCGCTGTGTCTCTCTCTGTCAAATAAATAAAATCTTTAAAAAACAAGGAGGGCACGTACTGAATGGAGCACTGGGTGTTATACACAAACAATGAATCATGGAACACTACATCAAAACTAATGATGTAATGTATGGTGACTAACATAACATAATAAAATTAAAAAAAATAAATAAAATAAAGTATTTATTTAAAAGAGAGAGAGAGGGAGGGAGAGGGAGGGAGAACAAGCAGGGGGAGCAGCAGAGGGAGAGGGAGAAACAAGCTCCTCGCTGAGCAGGGAGCCCGATGTGGGGTTTGATCCCAGGACCCTGGGACCATGTCCTGAGCTGAAGGCAGATGCTTAACCAGCTGAACCAGGTGCCGCTAGAATTTCTTTAATAATTAGAAGGTAATGGCATCTGCTTCTTGGGCATGTTATTTCAGATGTGGATTAACCAACAGGTGGTGTTAACGTGTTTGTCATTTGATCACCTGGTTATCCGAGTGCCGTGCCCTCATCAATGCCACCATCCTCATCAGTCAGGATGTACTAAGTTATACTGTGGTAACAAGTGACCTCAAATCTTAGTAATTTATAATAAAGGTCGTTTCTCACTTATTATTACCTGCTCTTTACCAGTCGTCTTCAGCTTTGCTCCCACATCACCTTTCCTCTGGGCCTCAAGCGTTTTCTCTTTAGAAGGTGGCTACTAATCAGAAAGAGCACGTGAGTACATTGGTGCCGCCTCTCAAAAGGTTTTCTTGGAAGGGACATACTACTTCTGCCCACATTTCCCTGGCCTGGACAAGCGACATGTTAACCCTGATGTTAATGGTATCAAAGCAGAGAGGAACAGTGAGTATTGGCGAATAATACCATGATCTACCAGTATGGCATAGAATGATGTTAGAGTCAGGTATATTTCAATGAATGATTCTCAGTGTTTCTTATACTTGTTTTGTTTACATATCTTCTAAATGTTTACATATCTTTCCAGAAGCTAGCGTAAACTAACAAAACAAAATGAAACAAAACAAAAAAACCCGAAAAGCAAAAATAAAAACAAAATATTCCAAACAATTTGTTTTCTCACATCCAAAATCAATGTCCTAAATTCCACTTAACTTTTTTTTTTTTTTTTTAGATTTTATTTATTTATCAGAGAGAGAGAGACAGAGGCAGGCAGAGGGAGAAGCAGGCTCCTTGCCGAGCAAGGAGCCCAATGTGGGACTCAATCCCAGGACCCTGGGATCATGACCTGAGCTGAAGGCAGACGCTTAACTGACTGAGCCACTCAGGTGTCCCAATTCCACTTAACTTTAAGCAGAGTGTAACAAAATCAGATAGCTCAGGTTTTAATGGGCTAGTACTTTTTGCCTAATTATTTGATATAATTGTTTATATTGATCACATTATCTAGAAGTAAAAGGTATCCTCAGATCTTCTAACACACACACACACACACACACTCCCCCCCCCCCCACACACACACACCCAGCAGCAGGAGAGGAGTTACTATGACAGGAAGGTTTTTCTTAGCAGGTGTATTTCAGTATGGGTAGGAGCTGCCACAGTTCAGAGGCTGGTGGCTTCTTTGACAGTTTCTTATTACATTATGCCATGGATTTTTCAGAGCAATTAGCTCATCAAAGATCTTGGTAGTAGTGCCTCTCCTAAGAGAGGAAAATAAAAATCTATCCTACTAATTACAGTTGCCTAAAATGTCCTTTTTGACTTTATGGGTGAAGGATTTTGTGGGTAGTCGTTAGCCTCCTTCACACTCATTTAATTAAGAATATGTCAGAAAATAGTTTTTAGTAACCAACGTATCAGAATTTAGCTGAGAATCATCCTACCATTGAAGGTCCAAAGTATTTTGTGCCATAGTTATGAGTACAGGAGTTATTGTTGCTATGATTATTATTTTAGCAGTGCTAGTTTACATAGTTTTTCATTTACCAGTCTCAGTGGGTGAAACATTTCTTCCCAATTTTTTCAAGGACTCATATTTAAAACTACCGCTATAATCAAAAGATTATTCAATTTTAAGCATATTTAATGGTTCTAGTTTTACAACTATAACATAACATAACATAACAAATTATTCCATAATTTCCAGAATCGATTTCTTTGTCAGGAGATGAGGATTATTTCTGTTTTTAGACTTTCTAAAATGTCTGATAACCCACACAGAAAGGGTTATCCTTACATGGTGATGTGTGATGTGGTTTCATCTATGTAATGTATCACACACCATATCTTACTTCCAGCTGAATGTAATTATTTTTTAAAGCAACCGAGGAACAAAAAATAGGGATTCATTGACACAAATAGACAGTGGTGAATTCAGAATGCAGAGTAGAATGTTCAAATTAAAGCAAATGTTTCCATGCCCAATTACCTAATTTGTAATTGCAACTATTCATTGCACTTGATTCTTCTCTTCAACTTCCTCCTTTCCCCTCCCCCAGCTCCTCCCTCCAGTTGCCGGATGACAGCTTAGTTGTAAACCCAGAATGCTTCACTCTTTCCTCCCCAATTCGCCTCACCTTCCAAGGCCCATGTTTGAGATCACCTGCTGTAAAGACGTTCAGTATGAAATGAGAATCTTTGTAACCTCATATTTCTCCTTGAAGGTTTTAGATGGAACTGCGTCAACCATAAGCAGAACAGTGGGCTCTGTGCTCAAAGACAGGTGAAAGACAAGTAACGTGTGTAAGTGGGAGATAGAGAGACGGAGAGACAGAGGCATTTATAGAGACAGACACAGAGAACTTTGTTGCTAGTGCTTATAAGGTGTAGAGAGAAGGCATGAGGAATGAGAACTCACTTCTGGCATGGCGATAGCGGAGAAATGATAAATCCTTGCTTAGAAATTATCATTTCCCATATACCCTGGTAGTACCTCAGATCAGAATGATCACATCAAAGATATATACAAACACTTTGTCTTAAGTGTATGGGACTCTTCTGGAAGGGGGAGTGATTACTTGCAGACTGTGGGATACTCAAGCGTAGGCTGGTCTGCTCACCTGTGCCCCACAGGTCGCTTGGGCTCTGTTCGCTCTTGTTTAATTCTTTAATTTCTGTTCCTCAGACCCAGTGATCCCCTTGGTTTTGTGCTCAAATTGGTAGGGTCTTCCTTCTGCCTGTGACTCCCTGTCGAGAGTGTTTTATTTGGTCCTTGCACTCTTCAGCTGCAGAGTTTCTGCCTGATCTCTCTTTAGGTTTTGTCTTTATTGACATTTCCATTTTGTTCATTCATCATTTTCTTGACTTTCTCCTCATCTTCTCTTAGTTTTTAAAACATCTTTAAGCCAGCTTTTCTTTTTTTAATGTTTGTCTAGTAGATGCACCATCTGATCTTTTTTGAGGACAGTCTCTGTTGGTTTATTTTTTCCCTTTGAATGGGCCATAATTTTCTGTTTCTTTGTATGACTTGTGATTTTTTGTTGTTGTTGTTGAACACTGGACATTTGAATCTAATAACATGGTAACTCTAGAAGTCATATCCTCTCCCTTCTCCAGAGTTTGTTGCTTTTTGTTTTGTTTTTGTTTTTATTTTTCGGATTGCTATCCACTGTCTCTGTGCTGAGTATCAGCCTAAGTGTAAACCTAAGTCCAGAGGTCTTCCCTGAGCCTGTGCCTCCCCCTGGGCACACCTGGGGACTTTCTAATTTCCCCATATAGACTGTTGCCTTCAAGTGTTCTGCTCTTCCATGTCTGGCTCCCAAAAGGGGAAAAAGGTAAGAATGAAGGGGGAGATTAAAGATATTACCCCTTAAATCCCCTGGATGAGACCTCAGCCAGAGGGGATGGCTTGCTGCCATAACTGCTGCCCCTTGGTGCTCGCTTCTGTGATCGGAAGCAGCAATCAGTGATCAGACCACAGATCCCCAGTGTCTGGTGCATAGAGTCCTTTTTTTGCCCACCCTGGCTTTTGTAAGCTGTGTACAGCTGCCTGCCACAGAGCTGAGCGGTGGAGGGTGGGTAGCTGCCATGGTGCTAAGAGTTTATAGTGACTGAGATTAACCACAATTTACTGTTCACGCCTCCCTCTGGATGTTGCAAGACTTTGTAGACTCCAGAGTTCCAACATAATTGTATCAGATTCATCCAGTGTAACTTTTGTCTGTGTGGGAAAACAGATATCTGATACTTCGTACTCCCTTATCGTCCCCAAATCCTCTCTCCTCAAGCTTTTATAACATAATATCTGGGGTTGTGGCCCAATAATCTGTGTTGAAACAATTTCTTAGGTGACTTTTTGCCTGCTTTATGTTTGCAAGCTGGAGATAGCTGTTTAAGCATTCAATCTTCAGTATAAAATGAAGGTGCCATGAAAATGGTTGGCTGTGAATATACTTACCACATAATTTATTTTCGAAACCAGGACAAAATTGAGAGTAAAGGAAGTTGTTACCAATAATTCTTCTAGTATAATAGTTGTGTAGTGGGACTGTCCAAGGCAGTCATATGAGAGACACTTAGATCAAAACTCACTCTGGGAAATCTCTTTTAAGGGAGGTCGCTAATATGGTTTGTCCTATTTTTGCATCAAAACCTGACTTTCATAGTGAAGCAGCATCCACACAGTCCAAGTATTCACATGTAATAATCCAAAGGCATTTCTTGCTACGGATTTTATATAGGTCACAAAAGAATAACTTGAGATGTCTTGAATCCATATAATATCATATGAGTTACATAGAGTTTACTATTTTGTTTTTATATATTCAGTGTACATAATATCTAGTGGGTTTCTGGTACTAACTTCCAGTTCCTCGTCCCTAGTGGGCTGGTGAAATCTCTCATGCCGGGCATTATGTCTTCTTATACCATCTGCATTCTGTCAAGACTCTGCCATGGGTCACTTACTGTTCTTGTTCCAAACCATTGTGCACGGACCTGATCTCTTACTTGTGTTAGAATCAATATTACTACTTTCAGAATGCCTTGGTTTTTACATTGGCACATGCTCAAATAAAATTTTAAAACCAAGTCTTTATAATTCTATTGCCAATTTTGCTTCTTCTAATAAAGTGTAGTTACTGTGCAGCATTGCTCAGTGGGATGGGGGTGTGTGTGTGTGTGTGTGCGCGCGAGTGAAAATGGCATTTTAAATACCTTTTGCAGAAGAGTAACCTGTCTGGATTGAATTGAAAGCTAATGTGGCTCTCTGTTTGGAAAAAATGTAGATGTTGTAGTGATTTTTGTATAAGAGCATTAAACAGCTCATCCTAAATGAAGCACCTCGGGGGATGGCATGAGGGCCGTAAAGTTTATGGAGGAAACATTTACTCTTGGAAAACTTGGGTACTGCAAGAACTTGGAAAGGAATGATAACAAATATCCAACTGTGCCTCAGCAGGGAAGTACAGTTATGTTCCTGGGTCACTGGACTCTTGTTATGGATTGAATTATCCAAACAATACAATCAGTCATAGATAAGCATAATCAGAGCTTTGTGAAATAGGACTGCTCCATTTGGATTCAGCTTATAAACAATACACCTCAAATAGATTTGATATCAAATAAATTATGTAGTTCTTACTCTTGAATTTACATAAATTTTAGTTTATTATTTTTTCCCTCAGATAGTAGGAACTAGCCATTAGTGCATTCTTGCCTAAAATTTATTTTATGCATGTGATGTCTGCTATGGCCTTTTTAATTTTTAGGCTATGTCTGCTTTCCTTTCTCTATTTCCCTTTATTCGATGGGCTGAGAACTCCCTTGCCATTCGATAAGCTGCATCTGACTGTCGGATGTCCCACATAGGGGCTCAGCATCATTGTGATGCTTTTCGCTGAGGTGAAAGTGAGTATTTTCTCCATAAACTTTACAGATATCATACCATCCCCTGCAGTGCTTTTTTTGGGGTGAGCTGTTTAATGCTCTTCTCCAAGAGTTGCTGTAATGTCTCATTTTTTTTTTTTTTTTTTCCAAATGGAGAGCCATTTTAGCTTTCAATTCAATTCAAACTGGTTACTCTTCTGCAAAAAAAGTATGGTCCCAAGTTAAGTATGCTCTTGTCTTCTGTGCAAGAGGAAGTGAGTTCACTGTCTTTCTTCACTGTCATATGACGGGACATGAGTTTGTCATTATTGTGTACTGTAACATTTTTAAATCACTTTTCTTGATTTATGAAAAATTATTAATAGATGTAAAGCTTTTATATTTTGGTAAATTGAACGCTAATATTTCATTTGCTTGCCCCTGCTACTTATGTGGTGTTTGACAGATAGTAGAAAAGAGATTGCATTAGACAAATATAAGAAGACATACTAGCACATGAAAGGAAAAGAAAAGTATCTGACAACAGACAGCACCTGCATGAACATTACAAAATTCTGGCTGCCATCCAAAACATTTGCTTTATCAATATGATGTCAATGCTGTAGATGTTTTACTTATTCACCGTTTGGTTATGTTTGTTTATTTAAATGTAGCTTTTGGCCACTTCTGCAGAATTTTAGCAAAACAGATTTAACTGCAAAAAAAAAAAAAAAAAGCCTAAAATTAATTTTCCAGGATGCATCGTATAGCTCACGTTATCCCTGATGATAGCATGTTTTTGTAGTTATACTTTGAGAGTGGCAATGGAGAGATATGTGATCTCCTGCCAAGTAGTGGAGAGTACCTGTGTGCCCTTGGACGCGTCGTTTAACCTGTGAGTTCTAGTGTCCCTGGTAGCTCTAGCGCCTGCTGCTTCCCAAAGCTATACCAAGCAGAAAGTGGAGCATGGCGTTTGCAGCGCTGATAAAAGAGATTATTTCCATGCAGACATAACTGTGAAAATGAATGAGCACAGATTCAAACATTTCCTTTGTAGAAACTTAGCCTTTTGGTTTAGGGCGATGTATAATGAAATGGAATTTGGACAAGGAAATGAACTCAAACTTACAAAAAATATCCTCAAGTAATTCAAAGTTATCAAAGGGTCAAGTATATAAAAATCCTCTTTAATCCTCTCATGCTGGGGAAGAGCAAAAAGTCCCTGGTAAACAGCTGAGTGGTGATACCAAGTCTAGGGCTTGATTTCTATGAAGCTAGGCTTTGTGATGTACACTCTGAAAAGTACTCAGGCTTATTTCTTGATCTCATTCTCCTGTATTCTTTACCTAATTAAATGCTTTTTTAAAAAATGATTTTATTTATTTATGAGAGAGAGCATGCCCATGAGTGGGGGGAAGGGGCAGAGGGAGAGGGAGAAGCAGGCTCCCTGCTCGGAGCCTGACCCCAGGGCTGGATCCCAGGAGCCTGAGATCAGGACCTGAGCCGAAAGCAGACACTTAACCGACTGAGCCACCCAGGTGCCTCAAAAGTTGTTTTTTGTTTTTTTGTTTTTTAATGATTTCTCCCAGTGATTGTGCATGTACAACTATCTTTAGAAAGGCTGACTCTTGTTCTTTGCTTTTTCTCAGTTGAATCACCTTTCCTTGGTGGAAATAGAGTTTTAAAATATAATAGAAGCAAGTGGTATTAATTTAGAGGGTTACTAAAACTGAAAATTAAGGAAATGTAGATAATACAAACTAAGGATATCAAGGCAATTCTTTTCTGTATTAGTATTAGACCTTTTAGGACTGAATAAGGCTGAGAATTCATTAGTATAAAAGACCAAAGGGAATAAGCGAAGACACGAAGATAGGACATACAATATGCCAGTTTGATTTTTTAATAATAGAACCAGGTGTTACTATACAGGGTTGCATTTCTTTTTCTTTCGATATGCATAAAATCTCACTGAGTAGAAAGAAAAAAAAAAACCAGAAGAAAAAAAGAATTTTTCATCAAAAAGAGACTGATAATTTAGTATCATGAAGAAGTTATTATTATATTGATCTTGACCTTGACTCGTAGCTCTTGACACTTAGCTCTTGCAACGTCTATTTATTTTCTTGGCTGCTATTCTTCTACTGTAGAAACCCAACTTCTGCTGTTAGGACATGTAGACATACAGGTGAACATATATGCTTATTTCTATAAAGTCAGTAGGTAACAAGGCTCTTTTCTGCCTGGATAGTTGCTTTGATGTTTTGTTTGAAATTCTGTTTATATTCACATGTATGCATTAAAGTAGCTTGAACGATGTCCACATTCACCAGTGTTTCACGATAACTCTTTTCCTCCCAAGGTGCATGACTCTGGAGAAAAGAAAAGTTAACAGTGTGAAACTCAGAGGGAGTCCTTGTCAGGAACTCGATAACATTTTTTTTTTTTTTAAATCCATGTCCCCTTTCACTGTCTGAGCTTCAGCAGTCTTTGAAAAGAACAGAGTCAAACCTTGTATTTTAATTAGGATTTTTCAGTGCTCATGACCTTGAGGAGCAAAAGTGGAAAAGAAATTGTGTGAGTATATGTGGAAGAACAGAGGGCTGAGTTTGCTTTCTTTGTGAATAGAATTTATATTATCCACGAGTCAATGATAAACTTGAGATTAGATTTGTAATATGGAACCAAATGAACTGAGAGGGAAGTATAATATTTCAAGCTGGAGATATTAAATCAATGCCTCATGTAAAAAGACCCAGTCGATAGTAAAAGAATATGTAAGAGGGACAATATATCATCAGAAATGCTATTTCTAACTGATTGAAACATTTGCAGTCAGGCTTGTCATATGCCATCACTTAAGTATTAGTCAAATCTAAGGTATAAGCAAGTCTTTTTTATTTTTAAGGTTCTTGGCAAAGCAGGAGAGCTTGCCAATGAATGAATTGAATGGCTTTCTAAAAGTCTTTATTTATAACTACAATTATAACTTTCCTATCACCATGTGAATTATTAAAAGTATATTGGCATTTTGCTATATATTTTAGTTATCTTTAAATTATTTCTCATAGTGGGAATAATACACTAATTAAACTTTTGTTAAGTAAATTTTCAACCTAAGCTAAGTTTTTAAATCGATGCTCATTTCAGTTAGGAGATAACTTTATTTTTCCTTTACTTCTTTGAGATCAATGACCACATGATTTTTTATAGATTAAAGTGTTCTATTTCTGAAATAACAATGAACAGTCTGTAATTTTAATATCACCAAAGTTATTTTAATGTCCTTATAGATATGAATTCTAACTTGAACAACATATGTAGATACAGATATATCCACATATAGATACATGCATATTGAAAAAATAAATCCATCCCCAAAGACCTGTAGAAATATATATCCCATATGTGTAAAGCATATTAAAATTGCCAGACCACAAAAGATATCCTGTATTTACAGATCTACTTATGTTTCTGGGTCTGCCAAATTTCCACATCTTGTTGCTGCTATTTGTTTAACAAGACTAAAAGGAAATTTAAAGTATTTAGAGCATCCTCTTTAGGATCCATTTGGAACACTGTAAAAAGTGTGAAAATATTGATCTTGGACCTCTGTATAGGTTGGAGGAACCTTAAACTTGCAATGGTGTATTCTCCATTGACTCTAGGACTGTACTTGAAGTTTGTTGCCTCATAGGAGACAATACAATTAACTCTTGTACCAACACCATTTCTATAAGGTTTTGCCGACACACTGACCGATGTGACCCTTCACTGAAATGCTGAGGGGGTGATGGGAGGTGGACTACCCTGACCCATCCAAAGAATGTTTCCCTCTGTTGGACCTCTGAGTGCCTAGCACCTTTATAAAAAATTTGCTTCTAAAAATGAATTAATTAAGGGTTGGTTATGTCGTGTGAAGCTAAGAAACCATCACAACATCACAACAGGGTTCCATCTGCATCAGGACAAATATATTGTGAGTCGGGGGCACATACTACCTCAGCACTCAGGCAGGAATCCTGAACCAAGGATGGCACCCTTTCCCAAGGAGAACAGATGTAAGCTGGGGATCGTTCTCAGTACAGGGCTCCAGGAAGCATTACGTGCTAATCTGCATTGGCATGGGAAGAGAAGACTGTTTTGCCTGGCTGCCATATAGTACTTATTTTCTTTCGTCTCGTACCAAAGTTTCTTTTTAAAATGAAACTGTTGTCAGCCAATGAGTAGAGGTACTTCTTTGTGGTGAGATTTTTTTTTAAGTTCTTGTTTTGAGACACAGACACCCCCCGCCGCCCCAACTACATAAAACAACAACAACAAGATATGGACTATAAAGAGAAAATTTAAATATTCGAAAGCAAAATAAGCACATCAATGAGCCAGAAATAAGGAAGAAAGTGCAATGATAAATAGAGCTAAAGCCACAGGCTTGCCAGGCTCAGGTCTGGAAGGAGGCATAGGCAGCGGCATGCTCGTCTCCTCTGGGGCACCGGGAAGCATACCACATATGAGATGAGTAACCAGAAACAGTTACACTGCTTAAAATAATACACTGGTGGGACATCTGGGTGGCTCAGTTGGTTAAGCATCTGCCTTCAGCTCAGGTCATGGTCCCAGGGTCCTGGGATGGAGTCCCACCTCGGGCTCCCTGCTCAGTGGGGAGTCTGCTTCTCCCTCTGCCTGCTTCTCCCCCTGCTTGTGTGCACTCTCTCTCTGACAAATAAACAAATAAAATATTTTTAAAAATACACTGGGTTTGGGTTACCCAGCTTGAGAAATGATGCTGGAGGAATTTGTAATGCTGACCATCACCTGGGACCAAGGCTTAGGGAGTAAGGTTTATATAGGAAAGAGGAGGAAGCTGACAGCTGTAGCCAGGATAGGGCCACAGTGTCTGTTGGTTGTGCTACAGGATCTGAGATATCCTAGTATCACAGTGGAAAGGTTTGCACTATTCCAATACATAGTTCTGAAATAGAGACCTTAGGGTGGGCAGGATGGAGGCAAAAGCAAAACTAGAAGACCCATATCCTTAATGAGAAAGAGCAAGATTAGGAAAAGGAGAAAGAGAGATTAATATGCATCAGATAAAATAAATATAAAAAAACAAATGAATATGAAAGATTCTAAACGTGAAGATACGTTAATATCTTAAAAAAAAGACACAGCATCAGTATTAGTTTTGTGTTGCTGCTGTAACAAATCATCACAAACTTAGTGGCTTAAGATAACACAAATTTGTTTTCTTACAGTTGGTTAGAAGTCCAAATATGGGTCTCTCTGGGCTAAATTCAAGGTGTCAGCAGATCTCTTTCCTTCTGAAGCCTCTAGGGGAGAATTTGTTTTCTTTCCTTCTCCAGCTTCTGGGGGCACCTACATTCCTTGGCTCATGGCTTCTCCCTCTGTCTTCAAAGTGTATTGCTCGGGCCCCTGCTACCATGACCTCCTCTAAGCCTCCTTTCACACTCCTGCCTCCGTATTGTAGGGATTCTTGGAATACTTTGGACCCATCTAGATAATCCAGGATAGTCTTCCATCTCAAGATTCTTAATCACATGCAGGATGTCCCTTTTGCCATACAGTGTAACACTTTCACAGTTTCTGGGACTAGGGCATGAACAAGGTTGGAAAGTGGGGAGCAGGGGGGATATTGATTTGTCTATAACAGCATCCATACAAAGAACAAAACAGGTTATAAAATAACTGAGAAAGACAAACATCATATGATTTCACTCATGTGTGGAATCTAAAAACAAAACAAATGAATAAACAAACAGAAAGCAGAATCAGACTTCCAAATACAGAAAACAACCTATGGTTGCTAGAGAAGGGTTGGGGGACAGGCAAATGGGAGAAGGGGAGAAGGAGATAGAGGCTTCCAGTTATGGAATGAATAAGTCACAGGTATAAAAGGTACAGCATAGGGAATATAGTCAGTGATATTATAATAGCACTGTATGGTGACTGATGGTAGGGACACTTGTGGTGAGCAGAGCATAAGAAGTTGAATCACTATATTGTTCCTGAAACTAATGTAATATTGTGTGTCAACTATATTCAAATAAAAAAATTAAAAAGGTTACAAAATAAACATATACAGAAATGAATTTATGGCTACAGGAAAAAATAAAGTGAACATATTAGAAATGAAAGATATTGTCACAAAAATATTTGATAGTTTCTAAACTGGACACAGGAAAGAATTCACTCAGCATACAGTGTAGAGAATATGCTGGAGCTTATACTAAGACATTACGTGCTCAGGTGTGCATACACACATATTGTGCATACAAGTATAGTTCAGAAATACAGAGTATAGTGGAGAGACTCCAACATATGCCCAAAATAAGAGGAGAAAGAAAACGAAAAGGAAGCACTATTTGAAAAAAAAGTGGGGAATTTTCCACATTTGAAGGGAAAACATGAGACTTCAGGTCAAATGTATGGGATGAATATTGAGAAAAGTAAATTAAATAAATCCACACAAAGGCACAGAATAATAAGTTGCACAACATCAAAATATATATTCTGTAAAAGTACAAGAGAGAAAAAGCACTGCCCCACAAATAAATAACAATTACACTTCTGCACCTGAATTAGGAAAAAAAAAGACAATGGAGAAATAATTTCAAAATGCTTTGGCCAAAAAACTGAGCTTTGGCTCAGTTTAGTTAAGCATCTTACTCGTGATTTCAGCTCAGGTCATGATCTCAGGGTCTTGAGATTAAGAGCCTTGTCAGGCTCTGTGCTGTGTGTGGAGTCTGCTTAGGATTCTCTCTCTCTCCCCACTGCCCCATCCCCAATCGTGTTTTATTTCTCTCTCTCTCAAAAAACAAACAACCCCCCCCCAAAAAAAACCACATGTGTGATCCTAGAATTCTATACTCTGACAAAATATCGATGAAGGTGCTGTACAAAATCAAGTATAATGTGTCTTGCAGCCTTATTTTCCCATCTGGGTTGACTTTTCTTTTGCAGAAGTATACTGTGTAGTATTTTTTACAGTAACATTCTATTTTTTTGGTATGTCTGAATATACATATTTCTCTGGTAGCTAATCTGAGGTACAGAAGGAATGAAAACATTAATGATAGAAATCAGGCCATAAGAAGAGGAGTGACTACTCCTTCCTGTGTCATGGGGGTCTTGAGTTGACTAGAGCGTATGAGATCCCAAAAGATCTCTTGACCAATGAGACTGAATTTACAAGAATCAAAAGAAGTGTGTAGCATTAAAGAACCAAGGTCATGGTCCCAAGAACTTGCATTTTATTAGAATGAGTTTATGATAGAGCTGTTTTTAGAGTAGAGTCATTGTCAGATAAGCTTTAAAAAAAAGCATAAACAGCTTGATTTCTTTAACTTGAAAGTACTATTGAAGACCCTGTGGTTCTTCACTGAATGAAAACACTTTGGATGTTATTATGGAGATAACACCAGAGAAGTTTCCTTTGGATCAAGATCAAGGCACTTTGTATGTTCTACTGACTATCTAAATGTTCATTATTTATCCAAGTTAGTGTCTCTTATAAATACTGTAGATACATTAAACTATCAAGTAGGTCTTCACTTAGGAGCCAACTCTAATCACCTGCTAGTGGCAAATTAGAGTCTTAGTTTTGGAAAGATTTTCATGCCTAATCTCAAGGCAAAGTCCAATGAGTTTGGAATCAATTATAGATAACTATGATCAACTCACAAAATGGAAGGAATGGCCAGGGGTCTCCTGCTTTTGTGGCCTGCGCAGCAGTTGGCTGCTAAACATTTAACGATGTTCTCTCATGGTTGGTTGGGAAGGCCTCATTTATAGCACTTGCCAATTTCCTTGGTATAAATATTCCGACTGTAGCTGATTTAGAGTTACTCGTAAATAATGGCATAATTAAATTCTGAGCACAACTGGTTGTCGTTAGCTGATGTGAGCTGGTTCTAGCACATTACTGTGCTGGTGACTTCATTCTAAAACTCCATATCTGAAGTATTAACCTGATGGTCACCCGCAGGTTTTCCTAGGTGAGCTAAATATGGAGATGAGAAGAGTCTGCATTTAGGTAACATTTTATAATAGTTTAAAAGAAAATAATGAAAATGGTTAAGGTCTTGAATGAAGAGTGAAGAAATCCATGTGCTTTATCCAGGAGAGGTGGCAGCTGATTGGTGATTAAATGATCTTTGTGTTTAGGGAGGGTTTTTTGATAGAGTATGGTTTCCAGTTGTTTTCCATTCCTAAGGATCAAATCCAGATAAACATAGTCTGAAACATTCCCCTTTCCCACTCAGTAATTATGCATTGCTTTAAAAAAGGTTTTGGCAAAAGTATTTTTTTCGAAGATAAACTTTTTTTTTTTGATTGGTTGTTGGTTGATCCAGTCTTTGCACTTTAAATCCTTCTAGCCCTTTACAGTAGATGGAGAATTATGCAGTCAAGAGAGGGGTCCAAGGAGAAATTTTTGAGGCCAAATAATTCAACAGAGTTTGAAATATGGGCAGGCAGGAGCTATTTTACCCAGCCACCTGAGCTAGGAGCTCTATTCCTAACTGACCCCTCCTGCTCCCTGGCCTAAAAACCATCATGCTGTTGTATGACTTCTAGTTCCAGAAGTTCTCTTGAATTTTCCCTAGCCTTTCTCTCAAATCACTGGCCCAGTTTAAGCTATTCTCTGGAAGATTGTATTATGTTCTTGTTTCAGTTGAAATAAGCAGGTAGAGAATTGTTGGCCAGATGTATAAAAATTTCACACCAATCCGACAGTTTTCCCTCAACTAACATTCTTTCTTAAGCTGTGCTTCTTGGAGGAGAGGTGGTGATTGTAAGTCAGTCCATGATGTTATAAATGTAAGGTTAGATATATTTTGCACATGTTTCTATTAGTGTAGTCTAAAAGATTATACCATTTTCAAGAGGTTACCAATGATGATTGGCATTAAAATTCGTGTGTTTCAATGTTCTTAGGTTTATTTATTTTTTAAAAAGATTTTATTTATTTATTTGAGAGAGAGAGAGAAAGAGACAGAGAGCACGAATGGTGGGGAGGGGCAGAGGGGGTGAGGGAGAAGCAGACTCCCCACTGAGGGGGGCTCCATCCCAGAACCCCAAGATCATGACCTGTGCCAAAGGCAGATGCTTAACCAACTGAGCCACCCAGGCACCCCTCAATGTTCTTAGGTTTAATTACCCTGAATCCCTTTCTTAAAATGCAGATACTATTTTCTATGAAAAAAGACGCTCCAGTTTATACAAAACTTCTCAATTCTTCTATTTCTTTTCTCTAAATTTTGGAAATAACTTAGACTTGTTAAATGTGTAGTAAAATCCCTAGTGAGAAAAATAAAATTTATAGTTCACAGACTAGGTTGAACAGGCAAACATCTGTCAACTTAAAACATTTTGTCTCAAGTAATAAATTAGTTCACAAATGATGATGGATTGAGTGGTTGTATTATTTATTAATTAATCTATTAATCCAACTCTTTTTATAGGCACTACTTTGAATGAAGCATATGTGTAAGGGATATACTGAGAAAAAAAAACCTAAGAGTTGATGGTCTCCTAATATTGCTAAATGCTTTGAATTGTTACATATAAACACATGTGTAGGGTAGATATCACCTGTCCTTTTCAAATGAGTAAATTGAGGCTTAAATAATTTATTTATAGGATTTAAGTGTGTCACAGAATTCAAGTGTGGAGTAACAATTGGAATCCAACTCTTACTGGCTTCAAAATCTTTTTCTGATTCCATGTAGCTTTCTGCAGAGAAGTATAATATGAAGATGTAATGCATAGTTCTTGTTTTCAAAAATTTTAGTCTAAATGGAGAAAAAAGACACAATATCAATATTACTTAGAAATATTACTTAGAATTATTACTGATTATCAATATTACTTAGAAACAATGTATTTGATTTAAAATATGATTAAAAGTAAGTAGGTGGTAATGAAAATAAATGTGTTTTTAGAGTTCAAAGGATAGAGAGATATTCTCTATAAACTAAGGAGTTTCAGGGATTTAATTGTATTTACTGCATATAATAAAACAGTTAGTACCCCATCCATCCAACCATCCATCAGCCCGTCCGTCCGTCCATTCATCCATCCTACTGTGTTTTCATGCATCCTTCCATCCATTCATATAGCAGTAACTAATTTTTAAGGAAGAAGATGAATTTATTCAGAATTTATACAGATAGATGTATTAAAATATGATATTAAAATATGGATATTTATAATTTTATGATTGCTACTTCTTTCCAAATGTATGCAAATCATGTATTTCTAAGATTTATACTAATAAAGACAATAGAACATAAAGAAAGTCATATCTTAAGGCTGATTTAGATTTACTACATGCACACACAAACAACTAGAAGGAAAAATGCTTTAAAATATTAAATGAAGAGAGGGATTGGATCAGAAGGATAAGAAAAGGATCAGTTATGCAGCAATACAAAAACCAGCACCAAGATCTCAGAGACTCAATACCACAAAAATAACTCTGGTCCGCACGCTGTCCACTTTGGGTTCCAGAGACCTACAGAGGGAACGAATTGTCTTCTTATCTCCTTTTGGATGACCTGGATTCGGCAATCTGTGACACCTGCATTTCAACACAATGCTTTACGTTTCAAGGACAGGGAGCCTGGATAATCAAGAATTGGCTCTGAAATACCTCCTCTTAGAGATGACACACATCATCACTTCCGCTGACATTTTATTGGCCAAAACACAGTACACAGACATACCTAAGCCTAACCTTGGGAAGGCAAGGAAGTAGATTCAGCGGTCTATCCAGGAAATAAAGGAGATCCATGAACATCAGTGACCATTATTACTGTCTACCATTACAAAAAGTGGCAAATTGTTACTGTTTAAAACCCAAAGAGATGTTTACAAGGATAAAAAATATGGAAGGCATAAAAGATATTGGGGCGCCTGGGTGGCTCAGTCATTAAGTGTCTGCCTTCGGCTCAGGTCATGATCCTAGGGTTCTGGGATCGAGCCCCGCATCGGGCTCCCTGCTCCGTGGGGAGCCTGCTTCTCCCTCTCCCACTCCCCCTGCTTGTGTTCCCTCTCTAGCTGTCTCTCTCTCTGTCAAATGAAGAAATAAAATCTTTAAAAAAAAAAAAAAGATATTTACCAGGAGAAAAACATAAACCTGGAGGTGAAATTCTGAGTAGCATTATTTTTTCACCTTTCCTGAAGCTAACATTACTGTATTTCTAAAGCCAAACATTCCCTTTCATTCAGTGCTTAAAGTGTGTCTTGGAGAACAGAAAAGGAAACATTATATCATGCACACACATGCCGGGATGTTTGTGTATATATGTACATAATACCTATATATACATTTATGTACATAAGTGCATCTTATGTTTGTATACACACATACATACATATACATTACATATATGTGTATATGTATATATGGGTGTGTGTGTGTGTATACACACACACATATATATACATATATATATATATCAGGGTATCTATTTTTGCTGTACCAGTGCATATTTATTATAATTTTTTCTCTAACTTGTGGTGAGAATTTTTTAAGTCAGTTGTTAATACATATTTTTTAAAAGTACTAGCTTCTCTTCTTGGAAATGAGAGAATAGAAATATTTTTACTGTTGACAATTGTGCCCTCAAGTGTTAACATTATTCACAAGTGTTTAAGAGAATAATTAGTTTCATTTTACTCTATCATACTCATACTATAATTATAACATGACCTTTGTTCTATTTATACATACAAGTAGTATATTCTAGTAGGATTTTTTTGTGAAGAAGAAACACTTGATAATAGCCTAATTCCCTAATAGTATTATTGTACAATGGGTCATAAATGACCTCACCTTGGAGAAAAATTAAAAGACACCTGCATTAGAGATAAATTTCCTGATTTTCAGTTTAAATTCATCATGCTGAGCTATCCAAGGACACCTTTCTTGTCCTACCATTTGATGGAAATGATTTCCATGTGTTTTGTGATTCAACCCCATTCTGCCTTAGATAATACAGTGACATCAGACATTTCAACTCTTCAATTGACTGGCTGACTGTGCCTTGTAAAAATTGCCTTTTATTGTCAGAGTACTCTAAATTGTAAATAAGAAGTGGACAACAAATTTGGGGCAAAAATAGTAGCACTCACATTTCAGAGTGTTTCGCATTTCAAATTATTTACAAATATGACATCAAACATTAGTGGTTTTATTTCATTTTTGTATTAGAGGGATTCCAAATATGATGTGACAACCTTAACTCTGAATTTCCCTGTTTTTGTCAGTTTAATCCAGATCTTTGCTGTACAGTTCTAAACACTGCCATGCTTCTAAGTTTTAAACAAGAAACAGGTGGTTAAATACATACATGCAACTCTGACAACTTGATTGTAGCTTTGCACCTAATATTTTGGTAATGCCTACATCATGGTGGTAGTTGTCTAGAAGCATCTTATTGTCCCTTTACCAGTTCTGTTAAATAGAATATTAGCAAGAAATTTATTGAAGCTGAATATTAATGAAATCTCAATTCTTTAACCCATCTTCTCTTAAAGGACAACATTTTCAGTTTTGTTATTGATTTGGTGTTAGTCACATTGAGGGTCCCTGGGCAGCTGGTTGCAGGATACTTTGAGATTCATCTCTCCTGACACACCGGCATTTGCACTGGAGTCATTAATGCATGATCTGAAACTGCAGTCCTTGAAAGTTACTGTTGATAATGGGATTCCAATGCTGTCCTTTTTGATCTGCATTAACTCTTTGGGGCTCCAGAATGCTGGTATTTTTCTCTTGAACCTAAAAAAAAATAAGGCGTGGTTTTTCTTTTTTGTTGTTGTTGTTTGTTTGTTTTGTTTTTGTTTTTTTTGAGCATTTCATATAGAACAGATCTACTATAGATAAATTCTCTCAGTTTTTTCTTTTTATAAAAAATATACATTTAGTGTTTTTTAAAACATTTTCTTAGGATATAGAATTTGATTTTGACACATTTCTTTTGTTTTGCTATCTTTCAATACTATAGAGATGTTCCATTGTCTTCTGTTCCCCATGGTTCAGATGAGAGGTTGACATCCCTTTTACATGTATAATGTGTCTTTTTTTTTTTTCTAGCTCCTTTTAAGATTTTACATTTATATTTGGTCTTCATCATCAATTTGATTATCATTTGCCTACCTGTTGTTATATTTAAATTTATTTGCTGAGCTTCTTGGATATGTGGGTTGATACATTTCATCTATTTTGGAAATCTGTCAGCTGTGAACTCTTCCAACATTTCTTCTGCTCCATTATCTGCCTTCTCTTTCCTGGACCGTTAATACAAATATGTTTGGCTGCATGATATTTTCCAGAGATGTCATATGCTTTTTTTCCTCTTCTTTCTCTCAGTCTCTCTCCCTCCCTCTCTTTTTTTTTTTTTTTTTTTTTTTTACTCTTTGATTTTCTTTGTATTACAAAATGGATAATTTCTATCTGTCTTCAAGTTCACAGACTTTCTCCTCTAGTATGGCCAGTCTGTTGATAGACTACTAACATTAATTCTTCCTCTTAGTATGGTATTTTTATTTCTTTCATTTACATTTGGCTTTTCTTTTTTTAAAAAGATTTTATTTATTTATTTATTTGAGAGAGGGAGAGAGAGCATGAATAGGGGTGGGGGTGAGAGGCAGAGGGAGAAGCAGACTCCCCACTGAGCAGGGAGCCTGACACAGGGCTTGATCCCAGGACCCATGAGATCATAACCTGATCTAAAGGCAGATGCCCAACTGACTGAGCCACCCAGGTGTCCCTACATTTGGCTTTTTCATTGTGGTCATATCTGTACTATTTCCCACTTTTTTTTTTTCACACAAATTGTCTAGAGATCAATTATGTTAAATCTAACATAAATATCAACATATCTATCATATTTATTTTAAGTCTCCTGTCTAATAATCTCAATATCTATATCGTATGTAGGAATGTTTTTATTTCTCTTTCTTCTCTTGACCATGTATCATATTTTTATTCATATATCTTAAAATTTTTATATATCCTTCACATATCTTACAACTTTTATTCTAGGATGACTATTGTGAACAAAATAACATTATAGATGGAAATCAATAGTATTTAGCTACAGAAAAAGGTGCAACCCTTCTTCTTTTGGCCACTGGTGTTGGGGAATAGAGGGTTACGCCATCTAACATGTATTTGATCTCTGGGGTTTATTTTAGTTTCCATATATTCAGTTCATTACTGGCTTCAGATTTAGCAAGTCTTAAGACCTAAGCACCAGGGAGAATCCAGATTTCTCTTTGTACTTTATAACCTAACTACTGGTTTCCTGAATAGAAGGGCATCTCTCTCTCTTTTTTACTTCCCTGTTTCCAGATTTGGGGCTTCTGGTAAGTTCTCTTTGTTCTCCTTTTCCACAATCAGCTTTTTACATTCAGGAGATTCTTCTGCTCTCATGCTCTCTGTTTGTTTTCTTTCTTTATTTTTTGTTTGTTTATTTGCTTTGTTTTTGTTGTTGTTGTTGTTGTTTTTAGATTTTATTTTTAAGTAATCTCTACACCCAACATGGGACTCAAACTGACAATCCAGAGATCAAGAGTCACATGCTCCACCAACTGAGCCAGCCAGGTGCCCCACTTTCTGTTTTGAGCCTTCAGAAGGCCAAGTGTACACAGTGACATCCTGGGGAACTTGTAGGTATTTCTTGCTGTTCCCCTGCCCTAACCCCAGTTTTTGGTGGCAGCCTCGCAGTGGGCAAAGTCTCACATCTGTTCAGAGGGATTTCTCATGGTTATCCTCATCTGCTCCCAGTCTCAGGTGGGCTCTGTAAGTCTTAGTGAGGATTATTTTTAGATCTCCTGTCTTGCCCCCAAACTTGGGTGTATAACTTGCATGCACTCAGTGACAGCCATCTGGACAGACAGGTAAGCAGGTGCAGATCTTTCTTCCCCTGGGCTTCTGCAGGCATCTAAACCACCACTCGAAACCTTATGGGCTTCTAACACAGTGGCCTGTTTCTTTGTACTCTGTTCCTTGGCAAATTCCTTCTTCTATCACTCTACCCAGTAAGAAGACAGCAGTCAGTGCTTCTTTTATAGGAAGGTTTCATTACTCTCTGTATTTTAGTTCATTTAGGTTTTGTTTGTTTTCAGGTCATCTATCTTGCTCTCCTTTTTAGGTCTCTTACAGCTTTCTCATTCCTAACCAGAGGTGAAAGCTGCTAGTTATTATTTATATTGCTGTCCACTTCTATTTATAGGAGTCATATATGAACCCAATGAATAAAGGTCCAGGAAAAAAATGTTAATGATAGATATCATACTGTTGTAAGACATGCCTTGCCTTTCCCACCTAAGTTATGTTGCTCATTCAGTCTCATTGTGCCTGCACCTTCTCAACATGTAAGTGCTTTGTCTTCCTGGGGTGTCATCCATGTAACTAAACTTCTGGAAAAAATTTATGCGGTATCTCAAGACATGTCTGAATTTCAGTTTAAGATCCAGCTGGGAATCTCCATGCCTTACTCTTTCCACACCTCCCCCTGCACACAGTGTGTTAACAAATTTGCAGATCAAGTGATCAGGTTATCAGGGAATTTATATTGGAATGGATTTCCAAATCTTTTTTGGTTTTGCCCAAGAGGATCATTACTGTCCAGTCTAGATATTGCACAGAGAATACAGGCAAAAACATACTGATTAAACAAGAAAAGACCCAAAGGAAAGAGTGGTGGTACAAGGAGACTGATGGTATAAGGAGACATCCCAAAGGAGCAGTGGTCAAAATAATGACTATTGGTCATACAGAATGGGGGTGATCAAGAATAACTATTTGAGCAAGGTCTGTATAATCACAGTACAACCCAAGTGGGAAACCACTGAGTGAAATTAGTAGTAGAAATAATCACGTATAGTAAAGTGTAAATAAATGTGTATATTTCCAACCTAGAAATCCCTGAGGATTTCCAACCAGCTATAATAATCCTTCCCTTTTATAAGGGAGAGATACAACAGTTACCTGCATTCTCCCACCATGCTCTGCAGGAAGCCTGCATGGTTTCCCAAATCTGCACCGTTACACCTCCCGCCATTGGCTCATGTTCTCATGGGCACTTCCTATTCCTCCTTCCTTGATATCTGCCTCATCTCTTAAAATTTTGTTTTTTTTTTTAATTTTTTTAATTTTTAATTTTTTAAAGATTTTGTTTATTTATTTGACAGAGAGAGACACAGCGAGAGAGAGAACACAAGCAGGGGGAGTGGTGGGAGAGGGAGAAGCAGGCTCCCCGCTGAGCAGGGAGCCCGATGTGGGACTTGATCCCAGGACCCTGGGATCATGACCTGAGCCGAAGGCAGATGCTTAACAACTGAGCCACCCAGGCACCACCGATAATTTTGCTTTTTATATTGTCTGTGCTCACTTCACCCTCAGAGACTGTCTCACTCGCTGTCTGTTTTAGAGCAACCTTCCTTCTTTCCTTCTTCCTCCCCCTCTGGCCAGCACCATGCCTCCAACAAATCCATTAATTCATCCAGGCTTTACACACACTGAATCTCTACTGTAAATGAGTGCCTGCAAGTCTGTTTTGTCTAACAAAAGGAGAGACTCTGTTTCTTTTTTTTTTTTTTTTTAAGATTTTATTTATTTATTTGACAGAGAGAGAGTTAGCGAGAGCAGGAACAGAAGAAGGGGGGGTGGGAGAAGGAGAAGCAGGCTCCCCGCCGAGCAGGGAGCCCGATGCGGGGCTTGATCCCAGGACCCTGGGATCATGACCTGAGCCGAAGGCAGATGCTTAACGGCTGAGCCACCCAGGAGCCCCGAGGCTCTGTTTCTAAAAGGAATCCAATCATCCTTTAAGTTGATCAGTTCACAGGACTACCAGCTTTTTAAAATGGCTATCTTTTTTCCTGTCTTTCTAATTTTGAATACAATAAAGTAGTCACTGTTCTTAAGTGCTATACCTTTACTAACACATTTAATTCCCCCAAACACCATGTAAATCAGGTATTTCTACTTTTATCCCATGCTTAGAGATGAACAGAAAGGGAACTGAAAAGGCAAATAACTTGCCTGAGGTCATGTTTATAATTAAGTGTCTGACTCCTGAGCCTAAATTCCTGACCCCTTTCCTACCTCACCACATAGTTGTGAGTGAATCATTAAGCAAGCAGTGAGATACTGTTCTCAAGAAATGGCAGATAGGTATTTCATTCAGTCTGTAGTGATATCTTGTGTTTTTTCCTATATATTGGCTATTATAAATGCCAGAGACAGCATGCTAGACTAAGAGAAGTTTTTGTTTTATACAATATGGCAATCTTAAAATTTCTTAAATTCTGATGGAAGATAAAAATGCCCCCTCAAGAAATGTACCCTCATGTAATGAAACCCCCCAAAGTTTGTGTTTTCAGGACACAATCAAAATGATACAATAATGGCCAAATATAAAATTATGATTTTACCATTGAATTTGGTAATGAAATTAAATCCACGAAATAATTAGTTTTTCTGTGTTTCATGAGGCAGTTTGCATGTGAGTCTACTTAAAACAAATTCTGATTCTGATATGATCTGTATGACTGGATTGTATAACTGTCTGCATTTTTATAAATAGATGAATGCACAATACTTCTTACAGCTTTGTAGCTATGTAATTAAAACTATCTGTATCAGTTTGGAGAGCGTTCAGTTACAAGGAAAAGAAAACCTTATTCACAGTGTTTTAAACAAATGAGGGTTTATTTTTCCCAGGGTACAGGCAGATTTGGACATTAGATTAGGAACAGTGATGTCAGCGCTATCATATCCTAATTCCCTGTCCTTTTCCAGAGGACTGAAACACAGTGGTCTCTCCTGCTTTAGCCTTCATGCCCAAATCCAAAACAAGAAGAAGAGGACAGGAGAAAGGGTCACTGATTCTGCTTCATCAGGAAAGTAAAGAGCCTTCCTAGACAGCCTCTTAACAGTTTTCCATTTATATCCCATTTATATCTTATTGGCAGAGCCTGGGTCATTTGGCCATGCCTAAGTGACAGGCTTGGAAAGTGGGAGCATGAGCATCACCTGTGGCTGAGCCAGTCGTCTCCCATCTGTTAGGTGTGTGTGGGGGGTGATATCGGGTAGAAAATAAATAGTCATTGTATTACCTGATTCTGGAAATTCACTATGAAAAGTTAGATATTCAATAGTTGTACTGGCAATTCAATCCAATATATATGTCTGTTGCTGTTTAAAGGGATAAAAATCAATTTAATATCTACAGCAATCTTTTTTTCCCCCAAGTTTGATGGTAATATTGTCTATCTTTTAAGTCTTCTATTAATTTTGTTGTATTTTTATCAATTTAGAAAAAAAGCAAGAGTCTCTTTATTTCCTGACCACAAGTGGAAATATCAGATTGTAGTAAAATCATCAATGTTCCTTTCTTCATCCAACTCCCCTCCCTCCACCCACATGCATATTCAGGAATGGGAATAGTGTTGACATCCATGGAACTTAGAGCAAATACCAATGCCAATCATGTCTAAAATATAAACACATTTCAAATTTATGTGAATTTTAAACAATCTGTTTTCTTTGGCTTGTAGAAAAATTACCAAATAGCATATTGCATTAAGAACAAAATGTTCTTTAATCAGGATCAAATTATGATCTTATAGTACTAACACATAATTATATAGATAGAATATTGAAGTTTATAATCATTTTCTTTAGACAAAACATCCGAAGACGCCAGTGTTTCTTTGCTAAAAGCTATTTTCTAGTTCACTGAATAAATGTAAATATAAAGAATTTGGTTTTATTAAGATTAACTTTAAGTTTTTTAGTTCTGGATGCAAAGCAGAGAAAAAATGGTAACTACATCTTGGTTTGATGGTTTGAAAAGTCTGGCATAATTTAAAAGCAACTTTCGATCTGGCTGGTACAGTAAGCAAATGGAATTAGAAGAGATTTGGTGTCTGTTTCTTGATCTGAATGATTATGATTAGTATGATTTCATTGGTTTGCTTTTATTACTGTTTTTACTGTTTTTGGTATATCTGTATGGATATGCATAAAAGGTAACATTTCTATCCTATTGTGGCTTAACAAATAAAATAAGAACTATGTATATTATTACCTACTCAGCCGCCTCCCTCTTTCTTCCCTCACCCTCCTCTATGTAACCATGTGTTTATGGAAGATGACATTATCCCCAGTCCATGGGTAAATTCAACTACCTGAAGCCATTCAGGATAAGCCTCTTTTCTGGAGGATTTCTCAGAGAAGATTCCTTTTGGCAAATAGAAGGACGTGGTAGGGGAACAGTTCGTGTGCCAGATAGAGTCATGTGCTCATGGAATGGCTGGAAGTTTGGAGTCCATTGAGAGCATGAGGGCTGCAGATGGTGGTGCAACCAGGCAGCCTTTAAACCACCCTACTTAGGTTGTTTTAGTGATGAGATAGGACATGTTTGCCTCATTGCAGAATTGTTTTCTCTTATTTGTAGCTCAGTGCACCCTGACCAATACAATTGGGCCATATTCAAATATTCTTAAATCCATGTCCATTCAAGTGAAATATAGGTTTTTGTTGTCTAGTGATTAAAAAAGTGTCTCAAGCAATACTGTGTGTAAGTATGTGTGTATGTCTGTGTTTGTGTGTGTGTTATCTTCTTAAGTAATGCTTAGAAGAATTTTGCTCTGGATTCTAATGGTAACCCTACATCTTGACTATTTGATATGTTTTTTAGGATCAAATAATGTCACAATGAATTCATATATGTATGACTATTTGTCCATATGGATTTATAGACCTTATTTTGTTCATAAGGTGTACATGTTAAGTGATATAGTTCTTTTGATATTGATATTTTGTAAAAGATGTTTTTGAGTTGTTAAAGAAAATAATATTATAAATAATCAGCTTACTATAAGGTTTATAGATAGTCTTAATTATTTGGGTATTGTCATGTTGTTTCATACCTCATAATAACTAATTATCAATAATTTTTACCAATTACTCTCTTTCTCCAGAGGGCTAGGAAGACATTCTCGACCAAAATATTAGTACAATTTCTGGATAATTGACTTACTTTCAGGCATTTCTAAAATAAAATTTGTAAAAACCCCAAGAAAAAAAGGAACTTTTAAAAATATGAATTGATGTAATTTTACCTAATATGGAAGATTGGGAGAATGTCTTTAATACAGTATTTTAAATGTCCAAGTTTATATATACATCTGAAATTAATAAAATCAGGGCAATTCATAACATGTGATCAGTCTTATGCCACACATGGTCCTGAAAGCGTAAGAGCACATTAAAGTCATTTCTAGTGGGTCCTAGCTATACCCATCAACCCTTGGGTGACTTCACAAATTCTACATAATGCGTGTCAGACACCCAGGGGTTTGTGGGTCTAGCTACATCACCATGTTCCCTGGGGATTCTTTTGAAGAATCCATAGAGTTGTAACTTGTCTTAAGACATATGAGACCGATGTTGAGAAAAACAAACAAAAAAAGAAATTCAAGTGCACTTTCCACTGCTTTATGAAAGGGTTGTCCTCAACCTTGAGTAAGTAGTCTGCCAATGGGGCAAGGTGAACTGACTATATTCTCTCCTTCTCTCGTGCTTGGTTTTGACATTCCCTTGGTGTCAGGAAATTCTCCCCTTGAAGCTGCAATTGCTCACGTTCAAGTTTAAGCACATTTCCTCCTCTGGCATCAGTGAGGAGAGGGTGCAGCCCGTCACCATCTTCTACATGCCTTTTCTTCAGAGGCCATGATCCTACTTCAGAGACTCAAACAGTTAGAAAGGACCTTGCAGTCGTCCCATCCTATCTCTGCCTTTAGACAAGACTCCTCTTTAACCATCCCCAATGATGAGCAAATCCATCCTATTTTTAAAAGAGATCAAGAGAATCTAATCAAAGCCTCCAATGCTCACATAGTCTTCTGATGAAAAACCCTCACTTTCAGGGAATCATCATCATTATCATCAAAAGGCATTTTCTAAACACCCACATGTGCAAAATATGTGTGTCTATTCAGACCCTAATGAGGGCCCAAGAGGCCCAGAAGAAGGAGGGAAGGAAGCTGCGCAAGTGCACTGTCCACATCAGGCTCTCTCCAGGCACCGAGGGAGTCTAGCTTACGGCACAAACACACCTACCAGCAAACTCATCAAAAGCAAATTATTTTTAAGAGACATTCCAGAAACCCCAGAGGATTTTCATTTTTTATTTAGGAAATGTGCCTTATGTTTAAAGGATATAGCCATTTAATTTCCTTCTGTTTTAAATACTAGGACTTACTAATTACTGTCACATTCAAGTCTTGTACCTTAAGAATGAAGAACATAAACACGCAGTGTATTAAATCTGAAACAAGTATGCATTAATTTAAAGTCATAACATGCACAGCACACATAATACTGAATCAACTGCCTCTATTTTAAAGTGAGTGGGGGAAGAAAGCTATCTTTCAAAACTTTCAGTTCTCTTCTTCCTGTTTCTGGTGCCCCTTTCATGCTCCTGAGAGTCAGAGCTGAAAGGCTGACCTCAGAGTTTCAAAACTCCCTGTCCCTCCCTGAGGGACAAAATCTTGTCCCTCAAGCTCCACATTGGGTGTAGAGCCAACTTTAAATAAAAAAAAAAAATCCTAAGCCAACTTTTGGGGCACCTGGCTGGCTCAGACCATAGAGCCTGAGACTCTTATCTCTGGGCCTTGAGTTCAAGCCCCACCCATATTGGATGTAAAGCTTACTAAAAACAAAAACAAAGCTCCCTGCCCCAGGCTGGAATGTCCCTGTGTCCTTCAACCTCATTTCCACTCAAGAAATAACCATTCTCCGAAAGTTACTGATTTCTGCTATGTTTTAACCAAATAGAGCGATTTACTTGCCAGTGAGCTTTCTCTTAATATACAAACATTTGTTTAAAGGAAAAATCGTTGATTCCTATTTGCCCGTCAAATGGACTGGCTGTTGAGGTGGGAAGGTTTTGAACCAGGGTGGTCCTCCAGGTTTAAGCCTTCTGCCCAGGAAAGAAGCACACTGCCTGGAATCACACATCATCCATATTCTCCTCTCTCACCTTTGTGGTTTCCCCGGCTACACCCCCATTGCTTACATCTGCAAGAAGCCCCGTCTAACTGTGAAAGTAATCATAGTACTCAGAGATCAGGAGCTGGCAAAGCGCCTGCAGATCCCTGAAGGGGCCCTAATAGGGTGTGCATGGCACCCCAAAATGTGTGCTACACAAGTATAAGGGGTTGTTTTGATGACAGTTGCTATTCGTTTTGATTTGATTTGTGAGTGCAGCCGCCAATTCATTGCATAGTCCCTGGACCATGAGTGGCTGGTACTGTGCGGCAAGACTTTACCAGAAACATAAAATATGTTTATAGAATATGCAATGGTATTGGCATATAGCTATTTTTATTTTACTTTACAATAGATATGTCCATTCTGTTCCTTAAACTTACTCAAAGCTTCAAATATTTGCTACCAATGAATAAAATACCAAAATCTTTTGGAGGAATGGTAGACTTCCCTATTTGTATTATTGAATATCTTTTCTATTTGAAAGAAAAGAAAATAACATGGAATGCTTTCATACGTTATTACATTTAAACCTTCTAATTGCATTTCAAAGTATGACTATTTATTCTCATTTTTTTTCCCCAAGAAACTAAGCCAAAGAAAGGATTCCTTTATGAAAACCTGAAATCAAATACAGACATCTTTGGTCCTGAAGTGTGTGTGTGTGTACAATCATGTAATTAATTTGGTCTAAGAATCATCGAAACTAAATAAATACTAGATTTCTAGAATTTATCAAAAACAAACAACCCCCCCCCCCCCCCCCCCAAAAAAAATAACAAGCAAACCCTGAAGATTCACTGTTTATGCTTTATTTCCCAATTGCAATATGCGGGATGGATGTTTTCATTTCCAGATAAAATCAGTACATTCTCTTTTTGATCTTGTGTTTTTTTACAGAAGTACATCTGTCATTAAACATCCTTAAATTCTTTCCAGTGGCCTCCAAATGCTTCCCACTGTTCATCAGTACTCTTTCTCATTCTTGGGCACTCTCTCGCTCTTCAAAGTCTGTGCTTATCAGTGGCTGTGTATTAGTAGCATATGAAGTCCCTTATCACTGTGCGTCAGTGTTCCTTCCCTCTGTGCCATAGGCTGAACACTGATCCTTTGATTGCAGTTCCCCGACAGCATCCAGACATGGCGTGTACTGCTTGCGGTGTTTGGCTGAGAGTCCGGAATCTTCACTTATTCAGCTTGACCTGAGCCTGAGCCTCGGGGCTAGTGTTGCTCACGTTCCTAGTATCAGAGAGCTCTGTACAGGAAGCGAGAGACCTGCACCTGCTCTGTGACTAAGCCCTAGTAGAGATAGGCATTATCTGTTTCACATAACAAAGTAGGGGCTCAACTTTTTTTTTCTTTTGTTCTATAGGCTGCAATTGTAGACCTAGAGTAAGATTAAATGACAACTTCTTTTTCACCATACCATGATCACCTATTTAGGATACCAAAAGTTAAATCTATATGTATCTATGAAGAAACTTACATAAAAAGAGATTTTTAAATACAGAATATTGGCAAAAGGAATTCATTCCTCTCGGTATAGTCTATTTTCCATACCATAATTATTGATCTTAACTATTGGCATCAACCTCTATAAGAGAAAAAGCATTGTGAAGACAGGGGACTTAAGACCCACTTGAAATCTTCAAAAGGATACCCCTTAAGGTAATACAATTCCATGAGAACAGTATAGTATTTATCCTAGATATTTCTATTAATCAATATTGATGATGATTATGATTCACTGTTTAGCTCAGGTGTTGGTCCCACAAACCTGAAGTAATTTGGCTAATTCAGAAGTACAGAGTTAATTCAGACCAGTTCCGGCTCTGTCACTTCATGATTAAGCAATTTGGAAAAAATGTCAGGAAATATGAAATGTCGTCTTCTAAAGGAACAGGTAAGTTCATGGGTACAGTTGTACCACTGAATTCTATAATCTATGGAAAATACTGGGAATTCTCATCTTTGAAAATAAATGGGTTGAATGAATTCAATTATCTCTATTACTCAGTTTATCAGTTTTGTTATGTGCAAAGAAAAGCAGTGGGTGTGTTGCTTAAAACAGTTTCACAAATTAAAAACTT
Organism: Neomonachus schauinslandi; assembly: GCF_002201575.2. NCBI lineage: Eukaryota > Metazoa > Chordata > Mammalia > Carnivora > Phocidae > Neomonachus > Neomonachus schauinslandi. Next base: position 6,645,433 of record NC_058405.1, read on the forward strand.
TAACCAAAGTCATATCTTCTTCTTACGTAAATGTACCTAAGTGTGTGAGATCATTTTAATCCTCATCTGTTTTTTGTTGTTTTGTTCCATCCTGTTAATGATTGTAAATGGACTCCAAAGTATAAATATAAGGAGAATAATAGGTCATTGTAAATTTAGGTGGCCTCCACAATTGATAGTGGAATGATATTAAGAAACTTTTCTCATTCAGTGTTAATCAGATTAATCAGCATGGTACTGCAGGTCTGCAGAGCTGGAAGAGAAGGTCTCTCCAGGTTTATTATGTAGATTCTTCCTGGTCCTCAGTTTAATCAGCTGCTGGGGCTGATACCATCCATGGAACAGATTGGGTGATTGGATTCTTTTATATGTAATTCTGAAAATAGAGCCCTGTGGTCTTCTTGGACACTTCTTAAATGTTTGTGGTCAGCCAGTGTAATATTCCTGTGCAAGCAGTACACGCTGTTCTTGTACTTACACCAGCAAAGTCGAATCTGGACAACGGATCCATTACCTCGGAAGAGGATCTGGTAGGTTTTACAACATTTCAGTGCCAAGTCCACTGATTTTAAAAGCCTCCTTTGTTCTTTCACCATCACTGTTTCTTGTAAAAACTGGATTTGAGCAAGATACATTTAATTAATCAAATCCATGAGGCAGTCAAAACATTGCTTCTCTTGCAATGAAAAGGAAAAGCATGATATCACAAGTGGATGAAAATAGCATATGTAACTCTGCTTCTCTGAGTGGGTTCCAGTGCATACTTTGTCTTGAATTTTCCCAGCTCAAGAGGCTCTCAGACATTTCATGGTATGTGTTGCTGTGAAGCTCCATCAAAATTCTGATTTTTAACAGGTTACTCTATACAGTTGCACATACCTGGCCTTCAAAATAGGGTAAACTAAAACCCACTGAAGAATAAACAAACTATTATTACAGTCCTTGAGGATTTCAAAAATCAATGATCCTGCAGAAGGAGAAGAAGCCATTTATCATCACTCTGTCTCTTTGATGTCAAGGGGAAAAAAAAATGCCCATAAAATCTCAGCTGGTATTAGCAGCTTTAGAATTTACAAAGCATTTTTCCATTCCGTATTTCAGTTAATTCTCACAGTGTCTTCACAGTCAATATTAATATTGCATACTGTGATTGACCCATTTGAAAGCTGAGAAATTGAGGGTCAAAAATGTATGTCATCTTCCTAAGGACATTCAGCTGCTAGGTGATTATTCTACGATTCCATCTCAAAAAAGATTGAGAGTTAGATATTTTTTTCCATCCCATTACAATGCGTGTCTAACATGAAATCTAATTATGAATTGGGGAATAATCTTTATTTACATTGCTGCATTCAGAATATATCTAAAAAGTTTCTAAAAGTGGTTTGTAAATACTCTTTTATTTGAGTAAAATGAAGAATAAAACGTATATTTTTATTTGCTCACTAGAAACAAATACAAACCCTCTGGGTCAATACTTTCCCAATGATCCTGTAGTTTGAACAAGAATATTATTCCAGATGACTTGAAATTGGGCATAATTATTGAGTTGAACCAAGTATGCATTACGGTTTTCAATCTTCACACTCTTGACTTTGGGCTGAGTAAGACTTTGTTGTAAGAAGCTATCCTGTGCATTGTAGGATTTGCGCATTCTTGCCCTCTACTTACTAGATATCAATAGCACTCCTAGCTGTGACAACACCAAATAACTTCAGATGTTGCTAACTCACCCTGATTTGAGAAATCATTGGTCTACCTTAATGTAACTGGCAGGACAGGTGCTCTCTTCTAATATCACATTCGACAATTGGAAGGATTTGCCGTAAATCAGCAGTGGCATTAATCTATTCATAATGGTGTTACAGTGGATACATTGGATGCTATATAATTTCCTAATCTAATTCTGTCTGTGCAGTAGACCAAATTAACACCGTTCCAGACACAGACATCTCTTCTAATCTTGATCCACTCTTACTCGAAGTGAAGATCTTTAGCTTGTTCTGCTTTTTCCAGGTATATCCCATTGGGAGACGACTTATCCCTCACATTTTTGGACATCTTTTAAGCCAGGCATTGACTGCCCTTTTGTTCTGGACTATCTTTTCAAGGATGTTTATATAGTGAACAGCTTGAGAAAAGAGAGATGGTGTCTCCTTGTGTAGCAAAAGGTAGACGTTCTTCATCCACATTATAAAAATTCAGATTCCCTGAGCTCAGGTCCTCTCCCAGAATGTGACCTCCTGTGAATACTGGTTCCATCTGATCCTATTCACGTTGTTCTGTGGGACTGAGATCTGGGGAACCAGGACAAAATGGTCATACTCTGGCTACTTCTATTGGTGGGAGAAATAAGCTGTCTTTTATGTCATACCCAGGAGGCTCATTGTCTCCTATCAGCATCTGTACAGCTGTGGGCCGCCTCAATTTTTATTTTGCAAGTTAATCAAAATATCAAACCCCTCACATTTCTTGACAATCTATCCCTTTGACATAAAGGGACAATTAAAGGCTGTTCATTCCTCAAAATATTAACTTATGCATATATCATTTCAGTACACTCTTCATGATTACATCACATGCAGTTTCTTTTTGCACCTCTTTGAATGGACATTCTTAAAGAAGTCATCCCCTGTAACACATAAATTTTCCTTTTTATTAACAATGCTCTCGGGCGCCTGGGTGGCTCAGATGGTTAAGCGTCTGCCTTTGGCTCAGGTCATGATCCCAGGGTCCTGGGATCGAGTCCCACATCGGGCTCCCAGCTCAGCGGGGAGCCTGCTTCTCCCTCTGACCCTCTCCCCTCTCGTGCTGTTTCTCTCTCGCTCGCTCTCTAAAAAATAAATAAAATCTTAAAAAAAAACAAAACAAAACAATGCTCTCATTATAAAGGAGAGGCTCTTCTTTGTCTAAACAAAGGTTTCATTTCATCTTATGGATATCACAAAAGATCTGATTCAATGCATTTCATCCTTGCTACATCGTTTAGGAAATGAAGGCTTCCTTTTTTCAGTCAACCCCTAACAGCTGCATTGTCTCATTTGTTAATAATGTTTGGTGTTAATCTTACCAAAGATTTATTATTTTTCTACTTTTAAATAATTGGACATCTGGGGAAATAGAGTTTAAAAAAATATGCCAACCTTTTAAAAGGTTCACATAGCAAGTCACGTTGGAACAGATTTTTATTAATGGGGAAAAAAAGTATCACTTGAGTGGTCTCCTGGATATGTCTGTCCTGTGTCAAGATCACAGGATCTTTCGTCTTTTTTCTTGGGGCTCTAGGTTAGGGGATAACTCATCTGCACAAAGATGTCAAGGGTCTCCTGCAAGCAAAATGATTGTGATCTTCACAAAGTTTGGGAAATTGATGGAATGGACTGCAGCTATATCTGGAAAAGTAATTCCAAGAATACAACCCAGAAACTTCCAGAAAACTCACCAAGAGCATAACAAGAGTCCAGGGTGATACTTAATTTAATATCTGACTCCTAATTCTGTCTGGTCCATGGCATTGCTGACTCTGGAGAATTCAAGCACCACCCACTCTGGCACAATACCTTCTTTGAAAGATAAATGCATGAGCACTTGCATGCACATTCTTAAAGTTTTGATTGTGGAACCCAAGTATGTGGCAACTCTTAATCTGTGGAAGCAGAAAAGCCAAGTGATCTTCAGACTGTGTGGATCCCCGTGTTCAGTAGCAACACTGCCTGGCAGGACTAGAGGCCACTGTTAAAGTAGGTAAAGATAAAAGAATTCAACTACCTTCTCTCTCTTAAAGATGAATGATTGCCAGGGAATGAGTTGACCCTGGGGTTCTTGTACATCATGGGTCTTTGTCTGGTTTGTTGCTTGGTTGTTTTCAGAGAAATGGTAATGATATCAGGTAGGAGAAATAAATTGATTATTAGTAGAATTAAAGGAATACAACCATGAACAGTGTTATGCTGACTTCTTTTTAAATTTCTACCCTATTCTCTCATCTATGTATCACATTCTTTCATGGAATTTTATGTGAGATACTTCAAGCTTAAATAGATCAGGTTAGTTTTAAATTAAATGACTCTACTATCTTTAAAATATATTAATTTGTTTTTATGTATTTGGTAGGACATTAAAGATTTTGGTAAGCAAATTTGACCACTGCAGGAATATATATTATCTCTGTTCTAAAGGTAGAATATTTTCATTTATGACTGCATTGTTGCCTGACAAAGGTATCTAGAAAAAAATCATAATTGTAATGATTGATATCTTTTCAGAATGGATTTGTCTGTAAAAATACATTCATGGACAGTGATATCAGAGTTGGATTATACTTCTTAAACACAATGAAGGAGAATTATCAATATTGGCAGTTGTTAATAGATCATCAGTGATGTGAAACAACTAAATAAAATCAAGAATGGAGAATGACCCCATTTAATTGACACTTCTGGGAAGTTCAGGTAGGTGTCTGAAGTCATTGAAAGCACTGGGCAAGTTACCAGATGGTATAATCTGTATCTTTTTCATTTCTACAGAAATGAAATATATGGTATTTTAAATGCTTCCTTTATGTATTGCATTAAATCAGAAAGTAATGGCTTGGCTTGGTGTGTGAGATGGCAGTGCAAGCACATTGTGGTCTGAGTGCTATGGTGTCCTTGGTCACCGTGTATCTATGACCCTGACATACAAGATCCTGATATGTAGATAAGGGGTCAAGTCAGAGAATATAACCTTTGCTCAAGAAACTTTCAAGTTTTCATTGATTTTTCACTCATTATTTGTCTGTTACCTACTTATTTTATCAGTCCTAAGCTGATGAACGCTTACATTTATAATGAAATTTCAGTAATAGAAAACTCATATTAGTTCTAAATAAACTTTGTAAATCAACTCATATAAATGAAAACACAAATAGTAAAAAAAAAAAAAGAAAAGAAAAGAAAGCAAAACCAAAAAGAGGTCTTAGTGCTTGGATGTGACCCAAAAGGACCATTAAAGTTGTAAATTTTCCCATTAAATTGATAACAGTGTAAGCTGTTCTCTCTATCAGTGGAAATGCTCCCATAATTCTGAGTAATAACATCCCTTCCAAGTGGCCTTTGATACGTTGATTCTGGCTTTCATGAGCCTGAGCACATTTTTTATTTTGAGGAGTGTGTTGATGGATGGTACTGAATTGGAGGGCTACCCAGTTCTAAAGGGATTCTTTGCTGCTTCTGGCTGTTATGATGCCTTTTTGGTCTCTCGATTTTGCTTACTTAAGATAATGAACTTTCTCAGCAGATGTACAACCTGAGTGAGTTCTCTTTTTCCAGCTATCATAATGATCACAGAGCTCTACACTCCATTTTGTGTGATGCCCTTTATGACCGTTCAAAGTTGGTATTCAATAGACAGAAAACTCAACAATAGGAACAGAGTGTTTTCCTGTGGTACAAATTGAAGCTGAGGACAGAGCTCCACTCTCCATGAAGCCATTGGCTCCTGTAAGGTAATGACTTCTGCCCTCAAGCTAGGGTTTTATCGGGGAGGTGAGGGGAGGGCACAGCAGGACTATTCTACGCTGATTCTTGACTGAACTCCAAGAACACAGGTGCTGACTTTGTCACCCACACATGCAGGGCACTTTCAGCGTCACATTTTGGATACTCCTCAGCCACTTCTTTCCTAGAAATAGATCTGAAATCCCCAAGCAAAATGAAGGCTCTCAGTTTAGATACATTGCCTCTTCATTTTTATTGCTTGATGTTCTTTTATGTTCTTTATCTTATATCACACACACACACACACACACACACACAACAGAGAGCCACATGTATTTTTCTAAACTCTTTAAATGTTCACTGTAGAAATCATGACACTTTTCCCCTAAATACTTTGATACTCCTCTCCTAAGAATAAGAATATGCAGTTAGATAACCAAAGTGCTTTTAATCACATATAAGAAAATCAGTAATAATTTAATAATACTGTCTAATATACACATTTACCCATAGGTTTGTCTTCTTTGTTCGTTTGTTTTGGAACCAGGATGAAAATCAAGGTTTATGCATTTTTTGTTTATTTGTTTTATTTTTCTTTAGTCTCTTTCAGTGGAGAATGGCTTTTTGTTTGTTTGTACAGTGACTTGGTTTGCTTTGGTTTCCAAAACAGGGACTTTTTTGAAGTCTATAAGAGTTGTTGCCACAATGTCCTGCATTCTAGATATGTCTCATTGTGTCCTTATGTTTACAGTCAAATAAAACATTTTTGGTAAGAATACTACATAGGTGAAATGTGTACCGAGGGCATTGTAACAGGAGGTACATAATTTCGTGGTGCCCACTGTTGGTGGGATTGTTAAGTTTACTTGGTGACTCTGTTTGATGACGGACGTGGTTACAGTGCTGACTGCCAGTACCTCCACTGTGAAAGTACGTTGTTTGGTGGGGGGGGAGGCAGAGGGTAAGAGAGTTGTTGTTGCCCTGTGGCAGTGTGAATGTCCTTTATCCCCAAAACTTCCACCCAGTGGCTTTTAGCATCGAATGGTTGGTTCTTGCCAAAAGAAGTTATTATTGTGGATTGAAAAAATGGCGTTAATTTCTGATTTTGTCGTATCCTTCATATTCATTAGCTGGCATTCTTCTGTAAAATTTTCCTTTCTCTTTAATTTTTCTTCTTTGAAAGTTTTTAATTTGTATCCTTAAAGTATTTAAATATTTTAAGGCATCTTGAAAATTTTAAAAGAGATGTACTAAAGTAGGATATTTTCTGTAATGTCTATGAACATATGTCTTGGTGAACATAGACAAATGCGTATTACGTGAAGTCATACAAAAATATTTTAATTTATAAAAATGTAATTTTTCTTTTTTTTTTTTTCAAAGTAAGTTTTGTTAAAAGTAGAAAGAGGTAAAATCTACCATGCCCCTGGTTTCAATTTTCTGTTCGCACTAAGAATTGGATGTCTATAGAAATGGATTATTCATTCAACCTTTCCTGAGGACCTGCTATCTTCAAGGCATGATTTTGCTGTAAATCTGATGAAACTTGTGTTTTTACCTCTACTCATTAAATAAGAATTTAAAAATATATAAAATCTATATTATATATATATATATACACACATACACATATGGCATACGTATATATATATAATTTATGATATTTGATTTTATATATACACATACACATATATATGTGTATTTCCCCAAGCAGTCATATGGGCTGAAGGCCAATAAACACAAAATTCTCCTGGTCGCAGGTGACCATGTCACCTGCACTTATTATAATACATTTTTTATTCATGGCATTTAAATGAAGTCAGCAGAAAGTCCCATGGAGATCCACATGATTGAAGATAGTACATAGTACACCCAATAGGTTGATTTTTTTTTTTTTATTGAGAATTGATCGTTTCCCCTGAAAAAGTTTCTTTCCATAAAATTTAAAATATAAATTTAACTAATGAAATGGAAAGGTAGTTGTACCCATCCTGCAGTGTAGTATCTTCTTTCTATTGGACTTATGTGGCGTAAGTATACATATATATAATAAAATAACATTATAAGTACAGGAGAAAAACATCTCCTTATTTGATTATCTTGTTAATATTATTTTGCTTAATATTTTGGCATCTTTTGGTGAATTTCCTGAATGAGTTACAAGAATTTACATAGCCTAATCTAATAAGAGATATTTATAGCATATGTAATAATAAAGATATACACTTGGCGACTTGTATAGCGATACCAGCTCTTGTTTGTAAAACTTACTAGTAAAATACTTAGCAAATGTAGCCCATGGAGATTCTGCAGTGAGAGACACATGGCCTTAATTTCCTCTCCACAATTTATTAGCTCTATGATTTGGTCAAGTTGCTTAGTGTCTCTGAATTTCAGTTTTCTCATCCATTAAGATGGGGTGCTAATGGGACACTTGGGTGGCTCATTCGTTAAGCGTCTGCCTTTGGCTCAGGTCATGATCTCAGGGTCCTGGGATCCAGCCCCGCATGGGGCTCCCTGCTCCGCAGAAAGCCTGCTTCTTCCTCTCCCACTCCCCCTGTTTGTGTTCCCTTTCTCTCTGTCTCTCTCTCTCTAATAGATAAATAAAATCTTTAAGAAAAAGCGGGGGGTGATGATGCATAACGAATATTTTGACAGGCTATTAAAGGCTAGAAATTATACATGTAAAGAGCTTTCCCATAGTAGGTGTATTAGCATTCTCCAAAGACATAGAACTCGAAAGATCTGTGGGGCTGGCACGTGTGAAATCTGCAGGGCGGGCTGGCAGAGGGTAGACCCAGGGAACATTTGATGCTGCAGCCTGAATCTGAAGGCTGTCTGGAGGCAGAATTCTCTCTTCCTTGGGAGAGGTTAATCTTTTTCTCTTATGGTCTTCGGCTGACTGGATAAGGCTCGTCTATGTTATGGAGGGTAATCTGTTTTATTCCGAATCTATTGATTTAAATGTTATCTAATCTTAAAAATACTTTAATAGCAGTATCTGAATTGGTGCGTTTGATGAACTTTCTCGGCACTCTGCTCCAGGCAAATTGACATATAAAATAAACCATCAGAGTAGATCTGCATTGAGAGGTACCTGCACAGAATTCTCCTTACAGGTCCTGAGGTTTGTTTGGAGAGGCAGATTCTCTACTTCTTCCTGGCAGTTGCTTGGATGGCGTCTCCTCTGGGCTCTTCTTACTGTTGTTTCTTAGATATTTCCATATGAATAGCACTGTTTAGGCCCTTGGTGCTGCTGGCTCCCCGTGTCCCAGAGCCACCACATGGATAGTGACACCTGACACTATCCAAAAGGGGGAAAACTCCTCTCTCCCATTCTTTGTGCCCTTGTTCATCACCTGTACCCTAAAATAGCACTTATTTGCCAGAGACTCCAAAGTCCATCACGGAAGTAGCCACTCCAAACTTCTAATTTGTCCTTTCTCTCTATTGAGAAAGAAAGAAAGCTCAAAACAGTCCCTCAAAGAAAGGACAGGGATGGCTTCATTACTTTTGGGTCTCCCCTGGGGCCTCAGACTCCTTTATCTGCTCTCAGACAATCCATCCCTCGCCCCACAAAAGACCAACAGATGGCATAATTCTTCCTGTGAATCCATCAGTGCGTACAAATAACTTTAGAGATGAATGATCCCAAATTCCCTATAACCAGACTCAAATTCTAGCTGAGCTCAGTTGATTCGCTTTTAAAAATAATGATTCTATTTATATTATAAATAAATGCCAGGTAAACTGAGAGATAAGTACTGGTGTTATAATTCACTTTAAAGACGATTCTGAGTTGCAAAGCAATTTGGACTGCGTATCTACACCCTTTACTTAGAGAATCCACATTTCCTCCAAACTTTATCTCATTCCACTCAGGAAACCAGCTGGGTATCTTCATTTTTTCCTCCCATCCAGTGTTTTTATTATCATGTTCAAGGCTTTTGATTAAGTTGGCATTGTGAGAAACCTTTTCTATTTTCTTTCATGTTTTTCTTGACAAGTCTGAATCAGTAATTCTGGCTGGTACTACAGGCTCATGTTTTTGGGTGCATTCATTTATCACACAGTGAGTCACTCTAAGGTTTCCTTTCCACTTGACTCTGGAGGACACCCACAGAAACATTATAGGAATGCAGGGTTGCGGCAGATAAATTCTTAGGCCGGGTCTGCACTGTGTCTCCACAGCTGATCTGCCCTACACAACATCATCTTTGAACAATAGAAGGTAACAGCGAGGAATAGAAGTGTGGGCTCAGATAGAACAATGCTTGGTCACCCAGAATATCCACCCTACCTTTAATCTGAAGCCAAATATTCTCACAAAGTTATTTTTTTGGCTTCTGTCCTGGTCCCCTAATAGTGAAGTTTTTGTACCTGGTACTTCTTTGTTTTTTTTAATTTGTTTATTTGCTTTTCCTGTTTCCTTTTTTTTTAAATTATAAGCCTCTGGGTGTTTTGTTTATAAAGTGATTCTCAGTTTCTACTTTCTCTAGGCTTTCTTAACCATTTGTGGTTTTGCTGAAAGGGAAGAAGAATCTACAAAAGATTTTTGCATGAAAGAACCTTTTTACAACATTATATAGAAATATAATAAAATGAAATTAATTATTGGTATACCTGATGTACATTGATCAATGAGATTCATTCATCTGAATATATTTGTACAAGTAAACCACTAGGAAACAGAAATTATATGGCATTTCTGACTCATGTTTCTCGATTTAAATGTTAACAGAGGACCTGTTATCTGGAAGGTCTAAAGTTCTTCACAGGCAAACGTAGGAGCTGCTCCAAATGTTTATGGAAGCAGCATAATTCTTTCGAATCCCATTTTTCTTGGAAACCTAATCTGTCCTAAGCTAACCTAACATATAAACACAGGCACGAGAGGGAACTTTCCTCATTAAAGTGGGAAGAGGGTAGCATGAGCCAGGTCCCACCTCATCTGCCTCCTTCCAAATATGGAGGTGGAACTCACGAGTGGGAGTGCACAGAGAAAACGATCCATCCACTGCTCTCTCCCCTACCTACCAAAAATGCTGGAGGGTGGTTTCTAAATCAGCTCTTGGAGGCTTCAGAAGGGTCTCAGCAAAGGTTCTCCTGTGGGCACTTTCCGGCCAATGCCTGGAGATGAGCGGGCTGCCGCAAACACTAACCTGAACATGAGCACCAGCTCCGACCTGTGCTCATGTTCCGACATGGAGGGAAACCTTGGAGGGAGGGCTGCTTTTTCTCTTTGATCTCATTAAAAAAAAAGTATTAGTGATTAAGTCTAGATTCCTTCTCGCTTCAGTTATTTTCTTGCATTTCATGGATAGTCAAATGCTTAAGAACAAAATTGATGGCCCTTCCTTCAAAATTGTTGACTTTCGGCTTATAAGGTTGGTAGAAGTGAGCATGTATATTCTTCGTTCTGAAGGCAGACTTTATGTGTCTGTAGGGAGTAATATACTTTATCCTGTTTTCTCATTCTGCATGTATCTGAATAAGGATCACTTAAAAGTTTCCTCCTATCAATAGAAATCACTGAGCTAGAGATTGGTTGTTGAAACATTTATAGGCATATTATCCACAAGAGTGATATGATTTTTATTTTTGTGGAATAACACAAAGGGACTCATAAAAATATATCTGTCTACTAGTGAACTGCAGTCATTTCAAATTAAAAAAAATGTTGAGTTTCTCATCACTGGAAACATGTAATGACACAGTGGCTATTGGTCACTGATATCAATGAGGAGATTGCTATATTGAATGGGAATCTAAGCAAGATGAACCTCAACTCAAGTCCCTGCTTAATTAATGGTCATATACAAAAAATAAATAAACACACACTGCTGGTTTATTTATCAAAAAGGGTTCAAAGCAACAGATTTACTTACCTGAAGTCAAAATTGTGATAATTTTTGTATAGCATTTTGTTGTAAATGTAATATATTAACTCCAATTATTGTAGTTAGCAAATTAAATTCAAATCTGTTGGGATGCCATTAATTATATAAACACTTAGAACTGGAATCTGTATCAAACAGCTGCAAAAGAGCAGTGTCAGGTTCAGATGATTTCTTATAAAAATGAAATGCTGTGGAATAATCTTCATGGTGATTCATAAGTTCTGTCACACACACGCAAAATAAAAATAAAAACTTTCTTCAACAGAATTTAATAAAGAAAAACTTAGTTTGCAAAAATCTAAATACTTGTCATTAATTTAAATTTATATATTTTCTAGTGTATTTTATATTTAGTAGGTTAGCATAATATTGATTTTAATGGATATTCCATTTCTTACTGATGTAAATACATTTAAACAATAACATATCTATTTAGAATTAGTTTTGATTGATGAGGCAGGTGCACCTTCTGTCTGGTTTTCCCCAATTTTGGGTAAGTCACTTTGGTAGCTACATTAGCTCTTCCAGGCCATTGGGAGACCCACTGAGTGAACTAAGTTTAAGTGGTAGGTACCCGAATAAATGAAAAGAATGCATGTGACTTCCAATAAAACTAATTTATAATTGGGAATTTTGAGAAACCACTTAAACCAGAATTATTGTCTTTGAATGAATTAGCATAGAACTCATAGTTTAAAATCTTCTAATAGACAGTTTTTTATATTTTCTATTTTTGTTACATTTTAATTTAAACATTTTCCCCCAAATATTTTTGAATACAGTCATCTGATTCCTTAAAAAGATTAGAGTAAAATATGCAGAAATCCCTTTAGCAATACATTTTTAAATTGGAATCATAATTAGTCATAAGGGGAAAATCATTTTGGTGGAAAATAAAATTCAGAAAAGCTACACATTAACTGCTGAAGTTTCTTTCTGCCCTTTGCAAATTCTTTCTACATGATATCACTCTCTATATATTTTTGAATGCATATTTCCAAAGAAATTACATTTTTGCTTAATATAAAATTGTAGGCAATTAGATGCAAAAGTGTAGTAAAGCAACGTTAAAGTTGCCAAATTAAACACAGGAAAGCAAAACAGTCCAGAGTTAACATTCTGACAGCTATGCTAGCTGGCACACTTGGTAATGCCCGCTATGGAGACAGACGCACAGAACTATTTTCATAGTTACTGAGCTCTACACGAGACAGAGCTGAACTTACCTGTGGTAGAAAAACAACATCATTCCCAGATAAGTTTCTGACTATCCACACCTGAAATATTTTGCCAAACTGATGAAAAAATATGAATGTGTTCACCAAGATTATCTAAGATAAAAAGTTCATGACGCTTCAATTAGGCATTTTGTAGGCATGCGAACTTGAGAGTGACATTTGATGATAGCCGTTTTCAGGGATATAGAGGGTTGTTTGTTTATTTAATAATCATGTACATTACTAACCAGAGAACTTTAACATGTAAAAAAGTTTGATAAATTACTGAAGAAACCAAACTGTCCTCCAGGTTACTTCTCACAGCAGCCTGCTCAAACCAGGCAAAGCCTGGAACAAGCAGAGACATGGGGACCCTTGGCAATGTGATTTTTATTTTTCCTAAGTAGAGATCCTCATGTTTGTTTTTTACTTTCAGACTCTGAGTTTCCATATAGATACAAATAACAAGACAGCTCTGAGTTTAAGTTGTGGTTTTTCAGCTGGAATCTCTAGGACAACTTATTTCTGATCCTATTTCTTCATCTATAAAATGGAAATAATAGATCCTACATTATCATGTTCTAGTGAAGACCAAAGATGATATTATAAAGTATTATGCAGGGCTAGGACCTGACATAGGAACTGTAACAAATTCAAAAATGAGGGAGTGATTATCATCATTATATTTTTATTATAGCTAATATGTTGCTGGGGAGTTTTAAAATATGGTACAGTGGGAATTCTAATATGCATATGATTACCAAGTAGATGGACACTTGAGACTCTGTAACGTGGTCTGGAAATAAAGTCCACAGAACACTTTCCTACCCCACCATTACTATCCAGTTTTCTCTTATTGCGTAGATATTAATTGTCCCTATTCCCTGTTTTCTCTCAAGTTTAGGTACCTACTATGCACCAGACAGTAGAAAATAAAGTGGTAAAGAAAATAAACATAATCCCTGATCAACAGTGTTTACAATATAAAGGATGTAATGGAGGAATTCTTGGCTTATGTGTTTGTTTGTTTCATCCATTTAAAAGAGGGTAAAGGGAAAAAAATAAAAGAGGGTAAGGGGTATGTGAAAGATAAAAAAAAATATTTCCTTCTCTGATAATTATAATACTTTAAAGGTATGGGTGTGGTGGAACAGAAAATGGAGAGATTATAAAAATCAGAAAGCTATCCAAGTCCAAACTAAAACTATCCAAAGGTATAATATAGACCAAGATAATACAGATAATACAGCCCGAGATCAGAAGAATAGAATTCATGTGTATTTAGCCAGTCAAACATCTTGATTCCCCATACCCTTGTCTGCCTCTACCAGGCCGACCTGGGTGCTTGGGGCTGGCTCCAAGGGAGCCCAGACATGACTGGTGCCCATCATGGCTGTGTGTCTTCCCTCCACACTCCATCTGTACGTCCATCTCCATGTAGTCATATGTTCAGAAGTGTTTGTGTCACGACAGAGGAAGAATGGGAAGAGTTCAGGGTAGAAAGATCTAGGCCAGAACTGAAGGGGAGCTGAACACAGAAACTGCTATTGCCATGGTGCTAGTCCTGAGCTCAGGAAAATTTGAATTTTTGCACTGAGTGATTTATGAGACCGGAGAGACAGAATTTTAAGTCTCTTAAAAGTTGGAGATTCTGATAGAAGACCTTACTAAAATTAAGCAGAAAACTTAAGGTTCCTCTCTCAGCTAAGCCTGTATCAAAAGTTAACCAAAAATTTGCAACCCAGATGCACATTACCTTCAGTAGTTTAGGGACCCTCAGACTATAAATTTACGGTGGTTGCTGGTTGATACTGCCTCCAACTTGAGTGAGACAGAGGCAAAGTCAGTACAGAAATAAGACAGTTCTATCACAGGCTGCCCTTTTTTCAAATCATTTTTTTAAGATTTTATTTATTTATTTTAGAGAGAGAAGGAGAGCAAGCGTGGGGGCAGTGAGGGCTGAGGAAGAGAGAATCCCAAGCAGACTCCCCACTGAGTGTAGAGCCAGACATGGGGCTTGATCTCACGACCCTGAGATCATGACCTGAACTGAAATCAAGAGTCAGACGCTTAACCGACTGAGCCATCCAGGTGCCCCTCAAATCAGTTTCTAAACATCACATACAGCACAAAGTGTAAGTTGACTGGTATATGTGGAGAATTCTCTGTGAATGAGAACCAACAAGGACAGCCTATAACGTGTATAAATTATCAGACAGTAGAAAGCAACAATGTTTACTATATTTAAAGGGGGAAAGGTAAGCATAGGTAAGGAAATGTGAAAAAATATAGGTGATCTAAAATATTTGAAAGAGATTGAAGGGAAATTGTATAAATGAAATATAAATAACTAGAGTGAATAGACAAAATCAGTACTCATTAGAAATACATGAAGATAGGGGCGCCTAGGTGGCTCAGTCGTTAAGCATCTGCCTTCGGCTCAGGTCATGATCCCAGGGTCCTGGGATCGAGCCCCGCATCGGGCTCCCTGCTCAGTGGGAAGCCTGCTTCTCCCTCTCCCACTCTCCCTGCTTGTGTTCCTGCTCTCTCTGTGTCTCTCTCTGTCAAATAAATAAATAAAATCTTTAAAAAAAAAAAAAAGAAAAGAAATACATGAAGATAGAATTAGTGAGTTAGAAAACATCAGAAGAAATGACAAGAATACAGCAGCAGAGTTAAGAAACATAGTGAACAGCGATGTTATGATGGATGTTGGATCAGCGTCCTTGAAGGAAAAGAGAAAATAGGTTGAGATTATCCTTGGGGAAACTAATGACTGAGAATTTTCCAGGACTGAGGAAAGACACCAATACTCAGTTCCAAGAATTGCAAAAATTCCAAGTGTATAAATGCAAAGAAATTTAGATATAGACATATCAGCATAAAACTGCAGAATACCAAAACCAGCTGAAACATTTTAGTGTTTAAGCAGTAAAAAATAAGAGATTAAAAGAAGCTGGTCTGAAAGGAGAAACAGTGAAATTGGCTGTTGATGTCTCAACAACAGCAATGCACGCTGAAGAGGAGCGCTGTCTCCAGGAGCCCAACACCACAACTTCCAAAATCAGAGCTCTACGCTAAATTATGCGCACACATTACAACAAAAGCTAGATGGTTCCAAGAGAAAGACACTAAAGGCATGTTACCAGCAGGACCTCACACATGTAGTTTTATATTATGAACTTCAAGCCGAAGGAAGGTTAACCCTGATGGAAGGTCTGAGATGGAACAAGAAAAAACACCCGCAAAAACAAATGGGGGTAAATATGGGGAGGAATCCAAGTAAACTGTCATTGGAAAAACCAAACATATTTCCTCATGAGATAAGTAAAAACGAGCACAATGTAGAGTTAAAATATTGTCGCCCTCAGCATTTTATCCAACTGAGGCATAGAAATAAAAGGGTTGTTGTGGCATTATGTTATTCAGGAGGAGTATAAAGATATCCGTTTACTGTAGATTAAGATAAATTACGTCTATGTGATAAAATTTCTAAATAAGGAATAGAAATACAGCACACAGGGGCACCTGTGTGGCTCAGTCGGTTAAGCATCTTACTCTTGATTTCCAATTCCGGTCATGATCTCAGGGTCGTGAAATCAGACTCCGCATTCAGCGTGGAGTCTGCTTGAGGATTCTCTCTCCCTCTCCCTCTGCCCCTTCCACCTGGGCTAAATAAATAAATAAAATCTTCAAAAGTACAGCACGTAATTCACAGGTTTTGAAAACTTTGTCGGATGAGACCATATCATTCAATCAAGGAAGTAGGACCAGTGGAGGAGGGAATACCATAGCAGGCTGAAATCCCAGGAGCATGGGCTTAGGCTTGACGTCCGAAGGTGGGAAACCAGGAAGGGAAGAGAGTAATCGCAAGCACAGCTGCTGCTTGGAGTCTCTGACCTTCAGGGAGGACGTGGTCTTTCTTACCAGAGTCTCCACTTGATTAAGTCAGGCCCACGAAGGACAATATTCCACGTCAGCAACTCAAAATCAACTTCAGTCTTATCTGCAGATCCCCTCACAGCAGCACATGGACTAGCATTTGATGGGATAACAAGAAAAGGTGCACCCACACCACCAAAGGGCAGAACCTTTCCTTTCCCTGATTCTCCCCCAGAGATCCCTGGGAGACTCTCCACCCCGAAGGGAAACATACAAGAGAGGGAATTCTGGGGACTGTAGTTCTGCAAAGTCAGTGTGGCACATAACAAATGCATCATAATACCCCATTTTAAGAAATTGTAAGAGCAAAATAAAAACACTAAGAAAGAAGAAAAATACATACTAAAGCAAAATTTGATCACTGTACTTCATTATAATGTGTTAATGATAAAAATTACACACGCCTTAGTGGATGCAATAACATTGATCACATTTCCTATCTACTTATGATTTTTTGAGAAGTCATTTGACAAATAGGAAATAGAAGATAACTTCTATTCTGTACATAAAAATTTACAGCAAGCATCACAACTATAAAACAGTGCAAGTTTTCTTGGAGTTCAAGAAAAGGGAAGATGTCTGTTTTTCCCTTTCATATTCAGTATTACAATGTGCTAGCTAGTGTATAATAAGGTGAAGGGGGAAAAAAGAAAATATATAAGGAATGGGAAATAAGAAAATTGTCCTTGTTCACGAAGCACATAATTTGTTGGTAGAAAATGCAAAAGGATTTGTATCTATTTTTTAAGAATAAACGAGGGTTTTTCACAAAGATGTTAAGAGAAAAAGAAAAAAGGGAGATAACTCAAAAATTGTGAAAAATACAGAGAGAGTAAGAGTGAAGTAAACTTACTAGATATTACTGCATTTTATAAGGCTATAATAAGTAGAACAATGAGGTTCAAGTACACAAATATATGAAAATTGAAGAGATCTATACATAAAATTTATGTATGTGTTAAATACATGGAACAATTTCTTAAAAGCTAACTGTAGCATTTTACACAGTAGGAACAATAATTATTTAACTAATGGTAAAGGGAATACTGTGTAGCCCTGGAAAAAATAAACTGAACTTCTACTTCACCCCTTACATCTAATACATTCCCCAAACATCAAAATATCCATATAAACAAAAGTACAAGAGGAAACCATGGGAGTTGCTGTTTTGGTTTCTTTGTTTCTTTGCTTTGTTTTTAATGATCAGGTAGTAAGGAAAGCCCTTTCCAGTAAAACACAAAAAGTATAAAAGATTGGTATATATTCGACCACGTGAAATTAAGCATGACTATAGTGAAAAAAATATAAAATCTTAAAGTTACAACTGGGAGAAATTGAGACATGCCCTAAACAAGTGCCTGATTTCCTTAAAACTTTAATATGTTAAAGAGAGTCTAAAAATCTAGCGGAAGAAAAACAATTCACTAGAATCGTGGGCAAAAGATGTGACCACAAAGTTTCCAAACGAGTCTTTCAAATATATAAAAGGGTGCTCAAACTTTCTCACATTAAGAGAAGCAGGAAAATTAAGGCAGAAGTAGTTAATGTATTAGTTTGGCAAAAAGTGAAGCCACCCTGTGCCAGGGCTGTGGGGAGACAGATCCCTACCCATGAGTGTAAGTATTCGTAATCTCTCTGCAGGACTCTTGGACAATAGCCATTAAAACTTAAAGTGAGTAACTGTTTACCTACTGATTCTCTGAGTTAGTATGTAGTCCACAAGTGTGCCCCCACATGTGTGAAATTAGAGAGGAACAAGAATTCTGCAGCCTTATTTGATCCTTATGTAAATATAGGTGATTGGGTAATTATTATGAGACATCTGTTCAATGAAATATTAGACATCCCTTAAAAAGAATAAGACAGCTCTTCTATACCCATATGGAGTTATCTTCCAGACATAATTTTAGTGAGTGCGTTGCCATTTGTGTGGGGAAAATATATGTATACATGTGTGCACAGACATATGTGTAAAATTTTGTGATGATCACTGGGGAGATACTCAGGAAAATGATTCTCCATATGGAGGGAAAGCAGGTGCTTGGAAATAGTAGCCAAGGCAGTGAGAATTGAGATTTATTCTCTCCTGTTTCACCTTTTAAATCTTGCCTCACATGTATTAATATTCACAAAATAAATGTATTTTTAAAAAGTTGATGCAGTACTATTTCTTAGTTAAAAACATAGTTAAAATAAAAGTAACTCTGTTGTTATAAACTGCACATATTAGAGAGTGCTGCTGGGAATTATCGTAATTTTATAGGTGGTTATATTAAAGTTCTGAGAGCCTAATTATGTACCTTCCCCATACCATCCAAATATTGACTGAGAAAGAATTTAAATCCAGATCTCGCTACAAAATCCAGCCTCTTCTAATGTTTCGTACTTCTATACACTATTTTTTAAAAATCCATATATTTGGGTCTCTGTGAAATGTGGCAATAACAGAATATAACAGAAGAGTTGGATATAACTGTTTTAATAAAATTTAACATGGGGTCACCGGGCTGGTTCAGTCGATAGAGCATGGGACCCTTGATCTCAGGGTTGTGAGTTGGAGCCCCACAATGGGCGTAGAGCCACTTAAAAAAAATAAAATTTTAACATGAATCCCAGAATCTAAATACAGTGCCTGGTACATGATATGTGCTCAGTAAATATTTGTTGAATGAATAAATGACTGAAAGAATGAATGAGAGAACGAATGAATGATTCGTGTTGCCTTTGAAATGTGCAGTCTGATCTGGAATTCACTTGAGATTTATTTTTATGTAGTTTCAAGGACGCATTCTCTGACATAGAAGGATTTTTTTCACATCACCTGAAATTTGATACATGCTGTATTTATTTTATGTAAATTCCCCAAATAAAAAAAAAATCTTTTTCTCTCACTGCCCATATCAATAGAATACATGATCTTAAATTCCAGAGTAATGTTTAATTGCATCAGACACTAGATTGATAGATGCAGACACCAAGGCAACAAGGTGAATTATTTGAACTTTTTAATCCAGATCTTATTACTGAAATTGTCAGTGATTTTTACTGTGAAGGTGTGGCGATACATTACCTTCAGCAAGCTTCAAAGCAGCAAAAGCATGTCCCAGATCCAAATGCAGCTCCAAGTGCCAAGAATAGAGCTAATATACATGGGAATTGTTCCAAAAGAGCCATATGGCAATGTGAGTTGAACATCTTTTATGGCAGCAATTCCCTTCTAACCTAAGTTCTTTCCCTGAAATAGCACCTCTTTTATTTCCTGTAGTCAAACTGACTATACAGTCCCCACGCTTGCCAGAACCTGCGTCTGGGATGTGCATCTCCAGGAACCATAGTGCTAAGCCTAGCTTTCTGCGAGACTACTCTGCCAAAATCCATCCTGACACACCTTAAATTATATTAGATCAAAGGCCGAAAATGATACGCCATCAAAAGTAGAAAGATAAAATGTGTATCTACTGCATTAGGGGCGTGTGATGTTTTTGAAGTACTTGAAGTTGGAGTGAAACGTTACTAAATGTCCCTGCAGTGCACTGTGGCTTCCTTCCTTGCGGTATTTGATGGATATATCGTAACAGGCTGGTGGCAAATTCGAAGTGGCATGTTCAGTATGTGTTTAGGATGTTTATGTGTTCCCTGATTCTTGCAGTCCTCAGTCTAATTGGAAATCAGGTTTACGTGGTGAAAGCAGGAGAGCAGTGACATGCAGTAACATAAAAGCCAGTCCTGGCTGGCATACCATCACTTTTAATGGATTTCTACATATTTGGAAAGTTTTATAATTTCTCCTTAAAAAATAAACCCATAAACGTCAGGAAGAATATTTTTCCTCCTAATGGAGTTTGCGTGCCAAGTTGACTTCGTTGGGATGTCTGTAGGTGGGCTGGGGTAAAGGCCAGGGGAATTGAAAGAATTTTCTGAAATATGTTCCGTTTTTGAAAGGACTGTTTTCTGAAGTAAAATATAAACAAGGCACTGTGCACCCAAGTTTCAAATTGGTAAATAGATAATGCTAATCATCAAGACTATTTTGTTAAAGGGTTTCTTTGGTGGAAGTCACTGAAACGTATAAAAATAATCCACTACCTGCTCTCAAATGTGCATTGAAGATAACAAAATTAATAATTTGTGCTGTTGCTAAAGTTAAAATTTTCTGGTGAAACTGAACTATTACATGTCCTTGGTGTTTTTGCCGTCTTAATTTTTTTTTGATTACTGTGTTAATTTAAAAAACATGTTAACCTTTGAGAATTTGTATATGTCTGTGTGCTACTTAGAAAATACATTTTTAGGGCGCCTGGGTGGCTCAGTTGGTTAAGCGACTGCCTTCGGCTCAGGTCATGATCCTGGAGTCCCGGGATCGAGTCCCACATTGGGCTCCCTGCTCGGCAGGGAGTCTGCTTCTTTCTCTGATCCTCCCCCCTCTCATGCTCTCTCTATCTCATTCTCTCTCTCAAATAAATAAATAAAATCTTTAAAAAAAAAAAAGAAAATACATTTTTAATGTGGCAATCATATAATATTCTCTTGTATGGTTCCTAGTAGGAAACTAAAATTATAATTTTTTTTAATTTTCAGGAAATAGGAAGTTATTTGGCATGAAATTCCCTGAAAAATTCACTTGAAAATAATTCTCATTAACTTACATTCCAGTGGAGAAAATTGAAATCAGTTAATCATTTGTTTCTAAGGAATTTCTTAGGAGGATAAACATATTCTTAAGGTTGTTTTGGAAACGCATGTGTAATGGAGAAATTCATTTTCATATAGTTTTAAAAAAAATATTCAATATCAAATTTAGAAAATAATAATGAAAAACTTATCCATTCATTCACTTAACAGTACAGTTAACTCTAAACATATGTTAAGTCCTGTATTATGCACAGGGGATTAAAAAAATAAAGATGACATGGTTCAGACTCATTCAATACCAATAGCATTGAGATCCTATTCCATGAAGTTCGTTATATTGCTTGAAAGAAATAAAGCCCACTCATAATTGAATATATCAAACTTAAAAAAATAAGGCACCACCACTATATATTTAGTGAGCGCCTTCACTGTGAATCTTTCTATATTACGCTGCAAAGGATGTTAACTGTTGATAAGGTGCTTGCAGTCAGGTGAGGACAGGAGATAAACACTTAAATAATTTCACCACCATGTGATGAGTTCTCTGGGGTGTGTGAATAAAATGCAAAGGGACATGAGTGATGCCTACATAGACGAGCTAGAAAAAGCTTCAGGGAAGACTTACGAATGTGGGTCTTGAAATTCTTGCTAAGCAAAGAAAGAGCATGAGCAAAGGCATGGAAGCTGATGAGAGTTTGACAGTTTTGATAGTTGGGAAAGGGAAGAGTTTTGGTGTGGTTGGAATCTGTTCCGTGGAAGAGAATGGCCAAGGATGAATGGAACAGGCGTGGTCAGGGGCAGACCTTGAAGGTTTTCCACCTTTGTGTTGAGATGTCTAGGCTCTGCTTAGGGCTGGTAGGAGGGTGGGGACAGCCAAAGTTAGCTGGAGAAGTGACAGATACCATTTTGGTTTGGAAAGATAATTCTGCCGATGGTGAACGAGTAGATTGCAATAGAGAGAGTCAGTAAGACGTGGATTTCAGAGGTCCTTGTGGAAGATGACTTGTGCTGAAGGGATTGGGGAAAAGCGAAAGGCTAGCCTGGGCAGGATTCATTGGCCCACTGGATGTCAGTGATGATATAAGAAGAAAAGTCCGGAGGAAAACTACTCTGGGCAGTTAAAATGTGGAAATATCACTTTGATAGGATGTATCCAAGTAAAATCAACCAGGTGAAAATTCAGCAAAAGAGCTGCTACTCCAGAAAACTAAGATTTTTAAATACCAAAGATAAGAGCAGAAAGCCACTACAATGTTGGTTCTCCCTATGGAAGCTGGCTTCAACAGTTAAAGAAACAAACACCCCCCCCCCCCCCGCATATTTAACACATTATTGGCTCAATTTAAATGATTTATCTAGGGGCGCCTGGGTGGCTCAGTCGGTTAGGCGACTGCCTTCGGCTCAGGTCATGATCCTGGAGTCCCGGGATCGAGTCCCGCATCAGGCTCCCTGCTCGGCAGGGAGTCTGCTTCTCCCTCTGACCCTCCTCCCTCTCATGCTCTCTGTCTCTCATTCTCTCTGTCTCAAATAAATAAATAAAAAATCTTAAAAAAAAAAATAAATAAATGATTTATCTAGCAGATACTAACATTGTCTTTGATAAATTCCCAGTTAATTTGTTTTTGGACAGCACAACGAGGGGTTGTCATGCCTGAAGGGACAGAGGGTTGGACAGAGATGAAAACCAAGGACAATGAAGGGCTAGAGACAGAAAGCCCTGAGCGGGCAGAGGCACTGTCTGAGACCAGGGGGGCGGAGGGCAGGAAGTATGGCCAAGGCTGCTTCCCGGCTGCCACTGTACCCGCGATGGAGAGCCCAGATGGGAAGGCTCCCAAAGCCGTGGTCCATAGTGGCCCTGGAGAAATATCAGCAGGATAACTGGGGGACACTTGAGAGAAATAATAAGTGATTGCCTGTAAATCTACAGCTGCTATCCTAGAAACAACTCTCAGCAACTGCCAACCAATGGTGGGTGGGGATCGTGTCTTACTGTGAAGTGTACTCAACCTAATTATCTCACTACAAGCTACCTTGCTAGTGACTAGTTCCCATTGCTTGGGAAGTCTTCTGCAAGCCTTGCCAAAGGTATGATCCAAAATCAGGTGGGGGGATTTGAAGTGGGTGGTGCATAAGTTACCTACAGAGTTCGCCTCTGGAAGATCTCCCTGGTGTCTAGATTGCGGGACTGTGAGGGGCCATCCATCAGCTGAATCATAGCTGCAGGCAGAGGCTGACCCTTCTCTGGGGTCCCCAGGAAATGGTACCCTGGGTCTTGTCCTGGGCACAGAAGGAACGGTACAGCATTACAGGATCCTGGGTAACTTTTTTCCTTATGCTCATCTGCACTTGTAATTCCTTTGCTTATTAACAAAGAGAACAACCTTTCCTACTAGGCTAGGTCTTGCCTTACAGTCCTAAATGTGTTAAGCCTATCTGTGGGTCTCCTCTGAATTATCATCAGGTTCTCCCTGTGCCTCTGATATTACGGAGATGGTCTTCTAGAAATATTCTATCTGTGGTGTTAACCAAATTTAAAAAGCAAAAGCAAATGACTAGACCAGACTTTCCAAACCCTGAAATGTCAAAACTCCTCTTTGACATTTTAGTGAATAAGAGTTATTTAATTTAAAAATTATTTAAAATTATTTATATTATATTTATATCACAAAAATTATTAAAAATTATTTATTTGCTGTTAAATGAATTATTAGCTAAATAATTTGGCTCCATAATGCAGCATTGTTATAATCCTGTGTAGCTAACCCTGTGTTTCTCTGGAGTCCTGTCCTTCAATTTTATGAGTTCTAAGATGTTTACTTACCTTTTTCATGTCTTCCAGTTTACTTGATTCAGGCAGACTGAGCCACAAAAGTCTCATTCAAGGAATTCTTTTTTCTGAGAGATCTCTCTCTCAAAAGGGGGGTGGGAGGGGCAGAGGCAGAGAGACAGAGAGAGAGAATCTTAAGCAGACCCCACACCCAGCACAGAGCCCAGCACGAGGCTCCATCTCACGACCCTGAGATCATGACCTGAGCCGAAATCAAACGTCAGACATGGCACCCCACACTTTCATGGAATTCTGAAGAGCTATTTAGTAAGACCCCAATTCCTGGTAATGACTGGCCTTGAAAACCAACCTAAGATTTCAGAGCTGCTAGTGAACTAAATGGTCTTTAGAGGATTTTACAGCAGTTACAGAAAGTTCAATTTATGACTCACTCTGGTATTGAGAAACTTCCTCAGAATCACTCCCCAAGAATGGAACAGTTGTCTCCATGGTTAGTGCTGTCTACACTGACAAATTTCTTTCTTTGTGATTCTCTGTTCTTTGGCCTAGTTTGTCTTCTTCTAAATCTACATCGACACACTCTGTTGTTGTTCAGACATCCCTATTTCATAACTTCTTTCTACTAGGATTATTTTCTTGTGCCTAGCTCCTCTGAAGTGATTCTTGAGGCTTCTAAACACATTGATCCATGTTTTATTTTGAATTAATAAGATACTAGAAGCAGGGAAAAGGACCCACATTTATAGTTTAAAGAGCAGAATTTGAGTCCACTTAGAAACAGGTGAACCAGTTCTATATCATTGTTTAACAAACCACCCCTGTGACAGAGTGGTTCTAAAGAATAAACAACCATTGTTTTATTATATTTCTTAGTTTTGTGGGTCAGGAGCTGGGCAGGACTCAGCTATGTGCCTCTTCTGTTCCAGGTGTATTCATGGAGGCCACGTAGAGATGCATAGGTGGTGGGTAGTCTTGTCTGGAAGGTGCAACATGGGATGGGTGCTGGAAGGTTGGGCTTGTCTGGGACTGGTAACCACTTGACCCTCACATGCCTTCTCCAGCATGGCGGACTCAGGCTATCCTGTATGCCAGCTTGGAATACTCAGTGAGGATTTTCCAAGAGAGCAGATGCAAGACTGCATATAACTAGTGCTGGAAGTCCCAGAAAGGAACTTCTGGAAAATTCCATTGGATGAACAAGCCACTAAGGCCAGTCAGATTCACTTTTCAAAGCAAAGAATCTATGCCATCTCTAGTCTAACCCCTGGGGTCATTTTCCTGATCTCGTTTTCATGATTTCTTCGATGAAAGTGAAATGGCAAATGCCAACCTCATAGAGTTGTTAACGAGAATTGAATAAAATTCATGAAATTACTTCTTGAGTTGTTATTTATGTTTCTTATTAATTTGTTTCTACTGAAATTAATTTTGTTTCTGGTCCCAGTTTTAATTATTCATTATTCTATATTTTGATCCCGTCCTCAAGCTGACATTATTTTACCCCTTATGAACACTTCTGTTATGTCTCAAATTTAATAAAATTCTTTTTGATGCTATCTTTCCTGAGAGTGGTCTATAAGATCCCCTGGTGGGTCTTAGAGTTCTAATTATGTCTGCCCACAAATTAGACTTTTATCTCTACCTCCTCTTAAAAATATGTCATTTCTATTACATAGGGAGTAATTGATGCCCTTTGAATGTACTATTTTCTCTGGAAGAAATTCTCTTCTTTCCAATATCAAATCTCTCTCTCTTCTACTCAGATTTTTACTCAAAAATCATCTTATCTGAGAGGACTTTTTGAGTATCTTATCCTAAATACAATTGGCCCCCATGCTCTGTTGGAGCCTATC
The DNA here is from genome assembly GCF_002201575.2 of Neomonachus schauinslandi. Lineage (NCBI taxonomy): Eukaryota > Metazoa > Chordata > Mammalia > Carnivora > Phocidae > Neomonachus > Neomonachus schauinslandi. The sequence goes on from NC_058405.1 coordinate 6,671,242, forward strand.
CTTTTTCCTGTCTTATACTTTTTTTTTTAATGTACCTGCTTTATACTTTTTTTTTTAATGTACCTATCACCATTGACATAATATAGATGTGTTTATTTATTGTATGTCTTCACCAACTGAATAGAAACTGCATGACAAAGGTCAAACACGAGCTAAAACGTCTTGCTAAAAAATCCTTTTTTACCTTAAGATTTATTTATTTATTAACTTGACAGGGGAGGAGAGAGAGAGTGAGGGAGAGAGAGAGAGAGGGCACAAGCAGGGGGAGTGGGAGAGGGAGAAGCAGACTCCCCACTGAGCAGGGAGCCCGATTCGGGGCTTGATCCCAGGACCCTGAGATCATGACCTGAGCCAAAGGCAGCCTCTTAATTGACTGAGCCACCCAGGTGCCCTGCTAAAAAATCCTTTTTTAAAGGCCAATAGGTTAACAAGTTACTACTTATAAAATTTAATTTCATTGGATATGATGTATTTCTGAAAGAAATTTAGATGTGTCCATATAAACCACAGATTATAATTACTCTTTTTTCCTCTCTTTTGACTCTTTATCATATTAGCCATCCCTGCCCCACCCCAGGGCCGAAATGCTTCCTTTGGGACGTGATCTCAGAGATTCCCTCAGACTGGTTGGTTTGGTGGTTGGTTGCCCATCTGGGTCAGAATGTCAATTGGCTATTGAATGTTGTAGGTCAATCCCGTATATGGCTAATAATGGTTCTGTAGAAAGCAACCCTCTGCAGTGGAGTGACCCTAGTTGGGATGGCCAGGCAACGTGCAAGGTAAAGCGATCAGTCTGCTCCAGCGAAGAGCTGCGCAGGCACTTCTGGGAGCAGGTATGGGGAAACATTGATCTGACCAGTTTTCCCACCCTGATGTGGGTTTGAGTCGTTTGTTTGGATATAAAGTAAACAACATAGGCAAGGAAAAAAAGAAGTAGAACTAGCGCATTTAATCAAGACATGTTAATGGTTAGCTGTCTTTAATAACAACCCCATCAACAACTTACCTTTTCATTTTCAAATTGGTTTTTGGTTGTCTTGTAGACAGAGCTCCTCAGCCATAAATTAAAAAGTAACGATAATTAACCACATGTTCTTCGTTACGCCGAGGGCTTTGAACGTTTCTCCCTACAGCTAGTAGACATTTCAGCCACATGTAGGATAAGGAGCTACAGGATTTCAGAATCTATTTTTAGGGAAAAGGAGCAACAGAATTTTAAAGCAGAAGCGTGAAATGTGAGTGATTGCAAGTCTCACTGAAGTGGCAAATAACATGCTCCCTGTGAGTATCTGATATTTGTTTTCTTGTGTGCTTTTGATCTCAGAACACCTAACAGAGCTGGGGCAGAAGCTTTTTGCTGACTTGTTGCATCAGTGCTAAAGATGAAAGAAAACAGTCTTCATATTCACCCTGGTGTTGATTGTCCTATAAATAGGAAACTACCCAGTTAACCTTGCCTGTTGTCATACTGAGAGTTTTATTAAAAATAAACAGTGCGTGTCAGGATAGCAGAATGTGGGATTTCTGCTTAGATGCCCACAACTCTTTCAAATACTTCATTAAAATGTGCAGGAGGACTCCTTCAGTGCTGTGAGCAAAAATATTATTATGGAAACTAAGGTCTGTTATCATAGCTTCAGTGATTTGCAGTGATTATTTAATAAATGAGTTTATGTCTGAAAATACCCAATGTGATAATAGGAATTTACACCCCCCCGTCTTATTTCTTTTATTTTGACACATATGGAAGATGCTGTTTTGTTTTGACACTCAGAGGAGAAGCTCTTTTTATTAAAAATCACTGAACAGTAATGAGCTTTTAGTTAATGATCTTACCAGATTTCCCCAACATAAGGAAATCTGGTACCGAAGCATCTACAGTGTTCTACAGTAAATAATCTAGGTGTGTGCATGATTTCCAGGGGAAGTATTCAGACTTCAAGGGGTTTGCCTTGGATCTTATAGGATTCCTCACAAGATACGTGGTGTAGGTCTTGCCTAGATACGGAGTATCTCGGAAGTATCTACAGAGCCTCCAGGCAACAAGAGCAGAATTTGGACCATCCCCTGCGGAGGACCTGAAGGTGTGTTACCACCTACGTAATGCCCTCTTCAGTCGAAGCGCAGAGTTCTCACCAGGCGCTCCGGAGCAAGCTACCACTCCTCTCTCAGCATGATGGGGACTAGTTTTCCTCCTCGGAGGGCAGGGGATGAATTCAGAAGAAATCTGACGAGCCACAAGCCCGTGGTATCCTGCAGAGAGGGCGGGGCTGCACCACCAGAAGTCGGACCTGTTTGCAAGTGGGTGCTGCCGGAGATGTCCTTCCGTGTCTCCAAAAGCCCCTTTCCAGGAGTAAAATGAGAAGGCTGGTCAGAAGTGCAGGGAAGACCCTCCCAGCCTTGAAACACGTGTGATTTTATGGACGTGGCCGTTAGAATTCCATTTTAGTGCCTGTTGAGGACACACGGGCATGTGTGCTGCGGGACAGAAGGGCACATGCTTTTCTTTCCTTATCCTAATCCATGGCCTGAGAAACAAGAGATGAGCCTATTCAAAGCTCCACACTGAAAAATTGATATTCAGTATTTTCTAATCAACCCTACCCATTAACAGGTCCTACACTAACCTGGATTAATGAAGCAAAACAAAACGAGACTGCCCCTGCCGCTGGGTTTAAAATGCAGGTCCATTAATTCTGTGCTGCGCAACCTCACACCAGCTGGTGATTTTAATATGCTTCAGTTTTCTCATCTGTAAAATGGGGATAATGGGCATTTAGGAGAGCATTATGGGGGTTATATGCAGCTGATAAATTATTGGACACTACATCTGAAACTAATGATGGACCATAGGTTGGCTAATTGAATTTAAATAAAAAAATAATAGCAATTGCCTCTTAGGATTATGAGGGTTGCGTTAAAATGCCTACCCTAAGAAGGAATGTATATGAGCTATTATTTCCATTACTTTGAATGAAAGAAACTGGTGTGACGTTCACTTCCTGGACAGGAGCGCCCTGAGGTGACCACAGGGCTGGTCAGCCACAGACAAGGGATAAAATATTTCATCAGTGACTGCAGTCGTCACTTTGGGCTGCCACTAACTGAATACCATGGACCGGAGGCTGGAAGCCTAGGCTTGGGGTGCCCCCAGGATCGGTGTCTGGGGCAGCCTCTCTCCTTGCTCATGTGGCCTTTCCTGTGTGCATGGGGGAAGGAGAGAGGGGTCTCTCTGTCTGCTTGTGAGGACACCAGTCCTATCAGGTTAGGGTCCCATCCTTGGGACCTAATTTAACCTTAGTTACCTCCCTGCTGGCTCTGTTTTCGAGTATAGTCGCATTGGGAATTGGGGCTTCCACGTATGAATCTTGGTGGGACACAATTCAGTCTCTAATAGTGACATTTCCATAATACAACATTTAGTAAATGCCTCTGCCTTTGCTTTACCTAACATAGTTTTTTCACTACATGTGGTAAGCTGGATGATTTCTTCACTTTAATTGAAACCAGACTTATATTGGAATAAGGAATGATCAATATGGGAGTTTCAACAGGTTTCCTCTTGAAGAAGTAATGTCTTAGCATAAGACAGGAATTTGTTATTTCATAATAATTTGTCCAGATGTTGACTAATATTTTTATTTTATCTTTTCTAGGATATGGTAGTTTTAATAAAATGTTTTTGTTATTATCTGATATCACTTAATGAAGATAAATTGGAAAACACAGATACATGGATAAACATGAATAAAAATGAAGTTCTTTCCTAGCACTGGCACCCAAACTAAGCTGGGGTCATTGTACTGCTGTGGGGACGATGATATTTTTAGGGCCCATGAAAATATTTTAATTTATTTTAAAATCAAAAAGAGAAAGAAAACTTCAGGGTCAAAAAAAAAAAAGGTTTTTTTGTTGTGTTTTTTTTGTTTTGCTTTGTTTTTTTAAAGATTTTATTTATTTATTCATGAGAGAGAGAGAGACAGAGGCAGAGGGAGAAGCAGGCTCCCCGCAGAGCAGGGAGCCCGATGCGGGACTCGATCCCAGGACCCTGGGATCATGACCTGAGCCGAAGGCAGACGCTTAACCGACTGAGCCACCCAGGCGTCCCTTGTTTTGTTTCTTAAAGAAAGTTTTAATGTTATTCCCACATCAAAATCAAATGCAATTTTTAGGGGCCATAAAAATCTATTCAATTTTGCCTAAAACAGAAAAAATAATCGTTCACATGTTTAAAAAATAATTTTTTAATATTGATAGTATTATGATGGTGGGGTCCAAGGAAGGCAAAAGTTCTAGGGCTCACAAAAATTATAATGTGACCCTGGGTTGACATAAACCTGGAAATAGCAGTCTTAAAAAAACCTAGGAAGAAATAAAAACCTACACAAATGTTTGAAAATGTCCCAGGGGTCTACCACAATTCACTTTCTCATATTCCTGTAGCCCCTAAGGACCAGCCGTGACATTGTTCTACAGGTCTTTCTGGTCCTAGAAGTCACCATGAAGGAGGTCCCTCTGCCCTGAGATTATTTTCCTATTATGCCTCAATTACATTTATAAAGTTCTTTCTTTCATGTCAGCCTAAATGGTTTTCAGAGTTATTAATTTTAATGTTTAATAAACCAGTTTCCATAGCAACAATCATATCACAGATGTTTTGTTAAAGCTTCTCTAAAGCATACACCTTTGTCAATATGTTATTTTGAACATTTCAAAGGATAAATACTTGAAAAAGGCAACACATCTTTCAGGTTTCAAGCCCACAATTTGCATTCATAATTACACACTCTATTTAAAGAATAAAGAAAAATATAATATTTAAGGGAAGGTTGATGAGCTAATTTCAAAAATATAATACAGAAAAAGGTCAAAATAACTTCCCACTCCTAAAAATGAAGTGAGGTCAAAAATTTAAAAACAAAAAAGTTATAAGCATGGGATATATATGTTTCTCTAAATGTTAATTACTTTTTTGACCATAAGTGCTGCAAACAGTTACCAAAATTTTTAAATCTATGGGCATTTTCCTCCAGTGAGTGATAGTGTTTGTTATTTCATGTTTAAAGAACTGCCCCCTGGCATACATGGGTCACTGACTGGGGGATTACAGCCTTGATTTACTTTCTTTCCTTATAGCTATCTGTTATCTGATCTTGAAGTGAAAGCATTGAAACTATCTCAAAACTTTATTTTCTTTTCCAAAATTAAGATGGTAATATTTAATAGCCATATATTTTCATGACTAATTAAATGCCTTTGGCTCTGATTTCCTTTCTGTTTTTTTTTTTTTTTCTTTAAGAGTTTTTGAAATTGCTTTTTTATTAAGGGAAAGTAATAAAAAATGAAGTTTTCTAAAAGTCACTCCAGGATCTAGAAAAACAACAGCAGTACATTTTTAAAATATTTTTCATCTGTTTCTTTGGAAAAACCAGAAGGTGAAACTCAGGGGCCACAAAGTACATACTGATCTCAAAATGAAGCCTCTTGAGCCCCGGAACGGGTCACTGAACCACCCCTTGCTTTTGCTTCCTCACTTGTAGATTGGGCTGAGATCCCTGGTTTGTATCTACCCAGGTCCAAGTTTGGGCAAATGACCCTAAGTTGTGCAATGGGAGGAGCTCCAGCCCTTCCCCTCTGAGATGTGACATGAGCAAGGACTTGCAATCAGAGGTGGATGTGACATGA
>NC_058405.1:6676936-6688261 GCF_002201575.2 Neomonachus schauinslandi
AATCAGAGGTGGATGTGACATGAGCAAGGACTTGCAATCAGAGGTGGTTTTTATGGTCTGCGTGGGAAGTGAGCTTTTAATGCATTCATGTGCTAGAGGACAGAGGAAAAGGTTGATGTTTCTAGTGAGGGTTTATGCTCAGTTATGTGAGTTAAATATAGTTCCCCACTCTTTCCTTCTGCCGGAGAGCCAGGACAAGCCATGTATTATGTCTCCCAAGGGCTGGAACCTTTGGCTCCTTCCAAATACCAGCCTGGTCTACACTAACACCGGATGAATACTTTTGCACAACAGAAAGTCAACATCCATCTGTGTAAGGATGCATGACAAATTTCATTTAGACCAACTGCATAAGAGTCATATTCAAATGCGAAGGAAAAGCAAGCACAAGGCTTTTATGTGTTCTTTAAGAAAAAAAATTATTTCTTCATGACTTTAAATCATGAACCATGCTGCAGGAAGAAAAATGCATTTTAGTCTGGCCATCTTTTAGTCTTTTTGTGACTAGTGGGCTATTAAGATTGCCCTGAAAGATCATAGACCTTTTCATTAATTTTAAATCTCAGGCCCTTGAATTTGGATATCACACACAAAAGGAATTTAAAATAAAAGTTGAAGAAAATCGGTCCCCTATCACCTCTGAGAACCTTCAGTCTGTATAAAAACACAATACACAAAACCTTGCATTATTTACCTCGGAGAAGGTTACAGTCCATTAAGTCAGCCCTTTTAGGGTAACAGTGAGTTAAGGGATTGCTTTCCAGTCAAGATTTGCAGTATTTGTAGTTGAGCAAAAAAAAAAAAAAAAAGGAGAAATTTTTTTTTTTTTCTTTTTAAATTTCATGCTTTACAATTGGGCTGTTCTGGGTGACCAGCTGTTCCACAGATCATGACAGTGATTTGCTTCTCCAGCAGGGCTCACGTGGCTTCACTCACAGCCACAGGATCTGATTTCTCAAGCTGGGCTGTCCTTGGAACTAAAGATACGTGTTTGCGAGATGAGGAGCAGGGATGAGGCTGTGGTTTGGGATACTGAGCATAGTAAGGCCGACTGACCCACCCCAGGATTAGGAACCGGAGCTTATGACTTAGGTGATGCTCTTTCGTTTTGTTTCCTAACTCCAGATTTCTCTGTGAACTACACAAACCCCACCCCAAGTTGCTTTTGTTGTTGGTTGTTGTTCTTGTTTTGTATCCCTTAGCTTTAAAAAAAAATCAGTTTAAAATATACCCTCCACAAAGTGGCAGGGCTCTCCGTTGGAATATTTTTGGAAGAAAAATTAAGTCTCATTTTAGGTTTATTTTTGAACATTTATTTGAATGTTTAAAAAATAGATACAAATTAGCATATTTTATTTGGAAATCTGAGCCTAGAAAATAAGGGGAACATTCTGCTTTTCATCATTACAGTGATATTATCGTACACATTCTTGTTCTTCATCAGATATACCATAAACTTCCTGAGTGTATATCACAAATTACAAATGAGAGCAATTTTTTCCAGTTTAACTTAACTGTCACTGTAATTGTTATTAAACAATTGTCTCCCTCAAAATGTTTGTTTAGGCAACAAATTTCTGCATATTCGAAAACCTAATGAAAGGTTTTATTGAAGATTCTTACTTGGAATAGACTGTTCTGCCATGTTGAGTAGTGGTTTCAAACCAAATAAATGGTTTCATTATTATTTAGAGAGAAATAAAATGGCCTGTCACATGTATTACAAATTATCCGCCAGGTTTAAGGTGATGAGGGAGTTGTTAACATTATTTGGAGACTCCCAGGAAGGTCCAGAGCTGCTGAAAAGCAGACAATTCCCCATATTGACCCTTGGGAGGAAGTTGTCTTTCAGACCACGTTGGACTCAAATTTTGGGACTATGTCCTGTGTATCAGAACTTGCCATGTTGCCATTCTAGATGGATTGCTGTTTAGTGTTTGGTGCCATTCCTCTTTCTCCCTACATCCAGACTTCCTGGAGGCTTTCCCGGCTAATTCAAGTTTATCTTCATTTTTTATGCCTAATAACCAGTCACTCGATCATTAAGTAGCCACTTTGCACCTGGAGTTTACCTCATCCTTTTGCTGTACCTTCTCTTATGTCATCAAGAATAATTTTATAAATGGATTCAGTAGCTTTTTCTCATGTTATAATTCAAACCCTCTCTGAGGTATTCTGTCTTCATTTTTTGAACATAGATTCTCCTGGTTTTCATTCTAGATCTCTGAGCACTCACTCATTTTCTCTTTTTTTCTGGCTCCTATTGCATCTCGCATCAGTGTCTCTTTTAGAATGAATAGTTCAATCTCTCTCTCACTCTAATATATGCAAAAGAAATGGAGTGCAGTTAGTTATAAATGTTTAAGTATAAGCCAGTTATTTAATTTCCTAACACTACCTGGTAGCTTGTTATTAAATCCAACTCATTCCCTATACCTTTTATTTGTTATATGAACTATTAAAGACATAAGAGAAATGAAGGCAATCTAAAAACTACAGAACCTGAATTTCTCTTACCGTGACATAGAGGTGGCCCCTGGGTTTGGGGCATCAGTTTCCTTGTCTCTAGAGCTTCAGTTCACGGACACCAATAGCACAAGCCCCCTGGGGAGAGCCTGCACTTCTCTTCTGTACATTGTGTTGAAGAACACACGTGCACCTCTGCCTTTGGTATGTTGGAGTGCATTAAATGTCAACCAGCAATAAGGCACAGGAGAGGATGTGCTCTGAGTTACACTGCTTTCAAATAAAATGGCACTGATTAAAATCTGCTTGGCAAACTTGCCAGAGCTAGAATTTGACCAGAACCCTAGGGCTAATAGCTTTGCTCTTTGAGAGAGCTCAAAGCTATTTCCATTCCAGGCCACTTATACATTTGCCTAGTACCTATCACTAAAGCCCTCAGGTACTTTGAGGACAAGAAGCAGATATTTACTACTAAAGTTAATGTATCTCCCCATTGCTTTCTAGCCTTTGGGCACATTTTCAGGTAACAAGAAAAAAAATTATATATATATATATATATATATATATATATATATAGCCATTTTAGTTTCTAAAATAGAAAGAAAAATATATAAACCAAAGCCTAAAATACTTAAAAAATAAAATTACAATGGTGGTTTCACTTAAAATTTCATGATAATCCTTCCATATTTATTATTTCACTATTTTAATCTGCTGTTATTCTACTTAAAAGGAAAAAAAAAACATTAAGATCAGGAGAAATCAGCTAGTGGGCAAGAGTAAATGTGTGCTAGGGTCGGCAACCCACTTAGGGACCACATGCACGTGATAAATTAGGTGAAGCCAACACATCTGAGCTCCTTACTTGTTAAGTAGAAGTTTTGATCAATAGCAATTATGGAGTGTATCAGTGACCATGAGTCAGTTAGGATGCTTTTTGTTACAAGTGAGAGAAAACTCAACTCAACCTTGCTTACGCAAAATACAATACTTTATTGACTTGTATGAGTAACAGTTCAGGAATAGATTTTTAAGTGGCCCTAATTCAAGGGCACAGAGGTCATCACAGAATACTGTTGCTCTCATTTCACATTTATTCATTAAGCTTCATCTGCGTGAGCTCTATTTTTAGACCCCAGCACCTGTCTTTGGAAGGAGAGGGGCACTTCCTGGTATCCCTAACTAAAAATCCCAGAATGGAGTCTTAGAGGCTCCGATTAGCCTAATTTGTGTCAGAACCAGTCATGAAAGAGACATGGGAAGTGCTGATTCCCAAATTAGATCATGTCTCCAAGTCTATGGGAATGATGTTCTCCGGAGCCCTGCACATTGCCGCCTCTTTCCATCTCCTGAGGCTGGGGATATGTTCAGCTTAACCTAAGCAGAGAAGTTGGTGGTTACCCCAAACCATACACAGGGTTTCTGTTGCCACCAGAAGGTTACTGATGGGGCCAGCAAAACATCAACATCCATTATTGACAATAACTAATGAGGGTGCTTCTTCAATGCTGAATCTTCAGTAGATTACATACCACCTATTATTCAACAAAAGTTTGTGCTGATCCTCTGTTCTACCTCTTCCCTTGGCCAGGCCCAACTGTCCTAGCTATGGTAGTGGGGCCAAGGATAGAGATCCCAACACATTGTTTCTCTAGACCCAGTCCCCTTGAAGGCATCATGAGACTGAGAGTCCACCTTTTCCTAGTACTTGTTTGTCTCCAGGTAGTGATTTCAATATGTGGGACATGAGAGACCCTGTAAATATGCAGTCACATGATTGCCTACAATGACTCGATTAGATTCAGAGGGAGAACGGAAGCTTAGCACTATCCAAACGCATTGGCTCATGCCATTGTCCGCAGCACCAGTTTCTCCCCAATTTCTTTGCTGACCCTGACTGAAGGTGGAACTACCTAATCTCCTGTAGATCTGTCCCAAATGTCTATTCACTTTATTTGCATGTAGTTATTATAGCATTAAGATGGTGAAAGGCCCCAATTTACATCAGCTGAATAATCTGCTCTAGCAGATAAAGATTTAACTGGATTCTTGGTTCACCTCACTTTTTGTGGTTTAAGATATTCTATTTGTACTAATTACCTTTAATGATGTACACTCTTCCAAGGTGCCTGGTTGGCTCAGTCGGTTGAGCATCCAACTCTTGATTTCAGCTCAGGTCTTGATCTCAGGGTCATGAGTTCAAGCCCTGTTTTGGGCTCCACACTGGACATGGAGCCTACATAAAAAAATAATAATGATAATGTGCATTCTCCAAATATAATAAATTTCCTGTCTGACTGACTAATAATGGCCACTCAACATTGTATGTTTGTTGACTGATTGAATGACAAGGTAAAAGATGGATAAATGTATGCAAAATATAACATAAAAAAATAAATAGTATCAGCAGAAAACGTTGGGATTGCATTTATAAAGCAAGTGATGATGGAGCATTTTGTATGTGACATTAGCCCCCAAAACATCCCAGTGGACAAGATAGAAATGGCCCTTTCCTCTATGTTTTGGTTCAAGCATATGATATTGCTGATCTTTTATAGTTTTTGACATTTTCATTTATTTCAACTAATGGTAGGGGAAGTTGATTATCTAAATAGCGGAGTGCAAAATGCAGTAACACAGGAAGAGTAAAGCACTTTGAGTGCATCGTGAAGAGTATTCTAAGATTTCCCAGTGGCTCCTTAACTTCAAGTGATTTAATTAAATTGGGCTCAGTTCCACAAGAAACCAGGGACTAAGGCAAGAATCATAGCAGGGAGTGCTATGCATTTGTGAATATATTGTTAAACTCAAGAATTTGAAGTGGAACTTAGTGAAAGTGTAACACCCCTCTCGTGTCAGTTTTAAGAAAATAAAGAATTCATTTATTAAATTTAAGCCAAGGGGGCCCTAAGAAATTTAGCATATAAGTAATCGAAAATAAACATATTACCTACTAGTATTTCCATATTCGACTTTTTGTTCAATCTAACTTTGGCAATGCAATGCTGATATGTATCACAATAAAGCAGAGTTGCTTTTTTCATTTTAAGTTTCTGCTTGGGCCCAAATCTTTATATTGTGAAGGGTATTTGGGAGCAGGTAGGGAATATGTTTGAACTGAATCAAAACAAGTTTTCAAATTATACCTTTTAGATTACCTCCCAGCTGTTTAATAAGACAACATTGCCAAGTGGAGCTTTATTTCCTTTTCTAGAAGGTGAGGATATTATTTTGGAATTCCTTCTGAAGGGTAAGTTGGAGAAATGCAAATAAGGAAGTTATCCTTCTAGACTAAAAAGGGAAGACAATATGTTATCAACTTTGGGTTTTCTCCTAAATAAACATGTATTTCCTGTTTCATTTGCTAATTATAAATAGTCCTGTAATAAGTCAATCCTCCCTTCATCTTTCCTTGCCATCCTTTTAAATGACGATAATTCCAGAGCGATTGCCACTTCGTTGTTCAGTTAAAGCAAATTCATGAAGGCAACAATTATTCAGAGATAAGTTTTCTTCCTAACTCTCACATTTATTCATAGCCTTTGTTCCTAATTTGTATTTGCATCTGAAAATTGATAAAGTTACCACTTTGGAAATAATTAACTGTGACTTTTTGTTTTAGGAAACACAAATGAGGAGGCACTTCTCCACAGAGCCTTTTCCACATTCTTTTAACAACCAAATAATTCCCAATTTTCTGGTGTGTAAATTCAGTGTGATCAGTACAAATAAACAAACTGACAAGATTTGGGCAGTTGAAACCCATTGTTTTACAATGTCTTTGTTTAAAATCTTTTCTAATTCATCCTCAGAAATGGCCTTCCTAGTAATTAGTTACCTTTAATGTCTTCATTTTCATTTAAATGTTCAATGATCAGGATAATTAGAATTAATTTGGCATTGTCATTTTATGGAAATGGAGCTTCTGCCACTTATCATGAGCATCCTGCAGGCGGTGTTACCAGAGAACTATGGGGCTCCTCTGCTTCACACACTGGGTTACAGTCTTTGGCTAAAATGGTACCAGTAGGACCTGGCCTGATTCCAGTTTAAATTTATGCCATTTTTTGATAAAGGATTGCAGGCTGTTAAGGGGGAGGCTTGCCTGTTGTGGATGGCATTCTGTGTGTAACTTAGTTCTCCATAAACCACACAACGAACTCCATCTCCATTCATCTGGGAGGTTTATAGGCTAAGATTGATCCTATAGTTAGAATGAAAAGAAATCTCCCCTTGAATTAAAATGGGAAAAAAAAATGCCAACCTTCAACTCTTAAAAGACCTTACACAGAATACAGGAAAACCAAGTTCAAGAAGCTTTGTATCAGAAAACCTATGAAGAAGAGTGTGCCAATGAGTTTTACAACTAGGAGAGACTGTTGGCATTACCTGTGTGGTAACGGAGTCTCTGGCCACAAAAAGTACTACTTTTTCCCGTCATCCCCATTCACTGGCTGCCATACCTCTGCCTCAACAATAGCATTAGAGTTTCTTTTAGCCCTTCATCCTCTTCCTCACTCCTGGGAAACGTTTAGGTAAGGTGAGCGACTTAATTGACCACAAATCTGGGGTGAGCAATAATGAACATATTTAAATATTCAAATACTTTATTATTTAAGGCTGGAAGGAGTGGCCAGGGGAATTCAAGGCAGAAACTTTTGGCCTATTTTTAACTAGTTTTGAGAGTTACAAAGAGTTGTTTTTGCTGCGTTCTTTTGATTCTAACAGTTACTAAGGTTGATCCACTTCTACAGGGAGTGGATATAAACCTCATGGGATGTGGATCAAAGGATTTATGGACATGTTTTAAAGCTTTCATAAAGTGTGGAAAAGCTGTGAGGCTCTGTATTCAGAGCAAAAGTAGATGGCTTTTGCTGGTAGTGATGGCTCAGTACATTCCGAGTGAAGTAAGAGAAGATGGGACCTGCATCGGAGAAGCCCGGTGAGAAAAACCTTTGGTAATGGTCAGTGCTGTGCTGGGGCCCGCCCACAATGGCTATTGATACCTTGAAAATGACCGCAATGGGGTATTTACACAACAGAAAGTGACAGACACTACAAATAAGGGCTTTCCCCCACCGGAGACCCTGTTGCTGGACTTTGACCAGACACCACTATCAGTGGGCCAACTTGAAAGCTACTTTTGGGAGAACGGTACTGTTTCAAAGCAGTTCTATGTTGTGAGCTATGGGGTAGAACATACCTTCTCTTCTGATAAATCTTCAGTAAAGCTTGCAAGATTTACTATTGCTTTTGGATGAGTGCCTTTTTAGGGGGTAACCCAAAGGAGTCCTGAATTTGAGTTAACACAGCCTGTTGTGGATTAGCACATATTGAACAGGAACTCGATGAAGAAGCAATTGTAAGAGAGGAAATCCTCATAATTAGAAATCACAGGGAGACTCTGGACATAAAACTGAAAGTTTGAGCAAAGTTTATTTAAGTCTTCAGAGGAGGGAGGTCCTACTTGACATCTTGGTTACACAATCATGTGTTAATTTATTGTTCACTACGTAATTTACATACATTATCATATGTTGAGTGGGTTATTAATAGATGAAAATATTGAAGTATTTTGTACAGAATGGGAAAAGGCACTTAATTTCTCTGATCTTCAGATTCTTCCTCTCTGGAAATTAGCTAAAAGTATCTTTCCATGGTGTTGATTAAAGATTAAGATAAAAAAAGAAAAAGAGATCAGCATTAGCCATGACTTTGTGAATGTTGCTCAGTGGTTGAAGGTTAATTCCAGGTTTACAAAAGCTGATGTTGATGTGAAGTAAGAAATGAATAGCCACATGCAGATGCTGTGGGGGATGAGAGAGGACCTTTACTCACAAAAGTCTAGGCTCAGTATATGGGGGGAAAAAGGCAAAAAGTCAAAAATCACAGTCTTCAGGTTTCAGAAGGAAGTATGGGACTGACTTTTTTTTTTTAAGATTTTATTTATTTATTTGAGAGAGAGAGAGAGAGCACATGAGAGGGGGAGGGCCAGAGGGAGAAGCAAACTCCCCCACTGAGCAGGGAGCCTGATGCGGGACTCGATCCTGGGACTCCAGGATCATGACCTGAGCCGAAGGCAGTCGCTTAACCAACTGAGCCACCCAGGCACCCTGGGACTGACTTTCATTAAAGCCCTACTCTGCCTCAGCTCTGTTCTTGTCTGCAAGGCTTGTTCACTCTAATTCAGCACAAGCCCAGAAAGACATCAAGGTGACCTATGAGATGGGGTAAGAAATTATTTTTGCATTTGTACAGTAATAATAAGATTTTCACCTGGGTGAGGATGTGAGTAGAAAGGGGAAATTTTGATAATATGTCACAGAGTAGTCCATTTTGGAACCTTTCAGAATTTTAAGAAAATTCTTTTGGAACTACATGGATTACGTTTTATGTCATGTGTGGGCTGGAATAAAAGTGTGAATGAGCTTAGACTTGATATTTTAAGCGAAGAATGTGTTAATTCCTAGTCTTTTTGAGTGTAGGTCTTCCTTGAGTGAGGGTCAGGCTTTGCTGGAATTTGTTGATTTTGTTTATTGGTATTTATTTTTAATAATAAGTGTATAAGTATTCCAGTGTTTGATGTATTGTTTTTGTGGAACAGGACAACCTGTGTGTTTTTCCTCTACATTCTTTAAGTTGGAAGTAAAGAAGCTTTATGATTATTTTAGTGGGAAACCAGAACTCATTTATCATTGGCAAAAGTTTGTCAAATTATTTTTTTTACTCATAAAATAGTCCATACAATTTTTGAAAACACAAACATATGTGAAGAAGAAAAAAAAAATCACACATCTGCCACTGTCACACAATGGCAGCTGATACATTGCTTCTATTTCTTGTGCATCCTCAACATAGACAGATGAGTGAATGAATGGATAGCAAAAGGATAGAGTGATAGATAGACAGTCCCTGATATATAATGGTCCCACTTGGAATTTTTCAACTTTACTATGGTGCAAAAGAGATATGCATTCCGTAGAAACTCTGCTTCAGAGTTTGAATTTGGATCTTCTCCTGGGCTAGTGATATGTGGTCCGATCCTCTCTGGTGGTGCGGGCCAGCGGCAGCACATCTCCCAGTCGGTGGCCATGCAATCAGGAGTGACAGAAGGTCAAGAACACTTCTGTCCCCATACAGCCATTCTGTCTGTCACTTTCAGTGCAGTATTCAATACATTATATGAGATAGTCAACACTTTATTATCAGATAGGCTTTGTGCGAGATGACTTTGCCCAACTGTAGGGTAATGTAAGTGTTCTGAGCACATAGGCTAAGCTATGATGTTCGGTAGATAGATGTATTAAATGCATTTTCAATTTACAATATTTTCAACTTACAGTGGGTTTATGAGGATGTAACCCCATCATAAGTCGAGGAAGATCTGTATATAGAACATACATGGGGGCACCTGGGTGGCTCAGTCATTAAGCATCTGCCTTCGGCTCAAGTCATGATCCCGGGGTCCTGGGATCGAGCCCCACATCAGGTTCCCTGCTCCACGGGGAGCCTGCTTCTCGCTCTCCCACTCCCCCTGCTTGTGTTCCCTCTCTCGCTGTGTCTCTCTCTGTCAAATAAATGAATAAAATCTTAAAAAAAAAAAAGAACATACATGTATATATAGAGATGATAGGACTGCTGATAATTCTGTATATATGATTTTGCATCCTATTCAACTCAAAATTAGAGACCATTCCTCCATTATTTACATTTAGCTTTGATTTCAAATATTTATCTGACATAATTATGTTGCAATAAAAATTTAGGAGCTTTTAGGGTTATTTTATAAGATAAATTACCAATTGTAGAATTTCTCAGTGAAAAACATTTAAAAATTTCAAAGGACTTTAATACAGTACTGTTCTACTCTCAACTATGCATTCATCAGTTTATTATTTTATTATTCTAAGCCAACATATCACCACAAGTTTTTTTCAAAGATTTATTTATTTATTTAAAGAGAGAGAGAGTGTGTGTGAGTGGGGAGAGGGGCAGAGGGAGAGGGAGAGAATCTTGAGCAGACTCCCCACTGAGCATGGAGCCCAACGTGGGGCTCTGTCTCAGGACCCTGAGATCCTGACCTGAGCTGAAATCAAGAGTCAGATCCTAAACTGACTGAGTCACCCAGGCATCCCTTTGCAATAAGGTTTGAAAGAATCACAGTGGGACGCCTGGGTGGCTCAGTTTGGTTAAGCGTCTGCCTTCAGCTCAGGTCGTGATTGCAGAGTCCTGGGATCGAGCCCTGTGTTGGACTCCACACTTAGCGGGGAGTCTGCTTCTTGCTTTCTCCCTTTCCCTCTGCCTTTCATCCTGCTCATGTGCACTCTCTCTCTCTCTCTCAAATAAATTAATTAAATATTAAAAAAAAACAGAAGAATCATAATGTCTGCCTTGAATATTGACTGAAAGAATATATCAATTAATATAATTCAATATATCAATAATGCAAAATAATTGAGTGCAGTTATTGTCTTTATTAATATTACCATTATTATCATGGATCTGGAAACACAACACTGAAGTGTTGGAAAATGCCTTTGTATCAAATTATATTCATGGTAGTAATGTATGAAGATGCCTTCTCAAGCACTGCCAAGAGACTGCTTTTTATTTTATTTTATTTTATTTTTTAAATATTTTATTTATGTATTTGAGGGAGAGAGAATGAGAGAGAGAGAGGAGCATGAGAGGGCAGAGGAGGGTCAGAGGGAGAAGCAGACTCCCTGCTGAGCAGGGAACCCAGTGAGGGACTCCATCCTGGGACTCCAGGATCATGACCTGAGCCGAAGGCAGTCGCTTAACTAACTGAGACTCCCAGGCACTCTGCTTTTTTTTTTTTTTTTTTTTTTTTTTTTTTTT
>NC_058405.1:6688361-6744157 GCF_002201575.2 Neomonachus schauinslandi
TCCCGGGACTCCAGGATCATGACCTGAGCCGAAGGCAGTCGCTTAACCAACTGAGCCACCCAGGCGCCCTGCTTTTTATTTTTAAAATTTTTTTTGTTCTTTTCATCATGATCAATGTACTCTTTACTCCCCATCCCCTATTTCCTTCATCCTCCCACCCACCTCCCCCGAGACTTCTTTTAAGATCACAACTGGAAAGCACTAGATATGTTTCCTATTCAAAAATCTTGCTGTTAGTTTTACTTTGTGGTAGAGTTACTGATGAGATTTTAATTTTTAAGTATTCCTGAAATTTATGACTATCAAAAATCAGTAAAAATGAGCATTCCTTCTTACTTAAGACAGTTAGCATGTACTTCACTGTCGGTAGCAAAAATTTAGAACCAAACTTATTTTATTTTATTTTAATTAATTAGTTAATGAATTAATTTATTTTTTGAGAGAGAGAGAGAGCTCATGCATGAGCGTGGGAAGGGGCCTGAGGGAGAAGGAGAGAGAATCTTAAGCAGGCTCCATGCCTGGAGCAGACCCCCATGCAGGGCTCGATCTGGCAACCTTGAGATCGTGACCTAAGCCAAAATCAAGAGTTGGACATTTAACTGACTGAGCCACCCAGGGGCCCCAGAACCAAACTACTTTAAATTCTAAGAACTAATTTTCACATACCTGGTAGTCGTAGGCAAGGCTAACGTCAGAGTTGGTTGATTCACCACTTAAATGATATCTACAGGAGCCTATCCTTTTAGTCTTCTGTATCAGTGTTGACTGCATCTTCAGGCTGGTAGGAAGGTGAGTGTCGCAATGTAAGCGTCACATCTAGTAACAGTACCCAAAGGACAGAACCCACGTGACAGATGAGACATGGCGGCAAATTGCCGTCACCTCTAGCATCTGGCTTGATCCTGCTACAAGTAAATTCCCACAGTGCCTCCTGGAAACTTCATTTCCCTTCACATGCTGTCCTCTTGTTTCTTTCTGAAACATGTATCACTTATATATACATACAGATAACTTCATTAAAAATTCACTAGAATAGGGGTGCGTGGGTGGCTCAGTTGGTTAAGTGTCTGCCTTCAGTTCAGGTCATGATCTCAGGGTCCTGTATCGAGCCCCGCATCGGGCTCTCTGCTCAGTGGGGAGTCTGCTTCTCCCTCTTTCTTTAGAAAAGAAAGCACTACCCCCTGCTTGTGCTCTCTCTCTCTCTCTCTCCTCTCAAATAAATAAATAAAATCTAAAAATGCACTGAAATATGTTATTAGTGTGCTTTCTCATCATTTTATCCACCGACAATGTTTGCTGCTTCTTTTGCTCGCATATTCGTATGGATCTGACCACCCTCTCCAACTGTCTGTTCCTTTCTGCTCTCTTAAACTCCCCATTCTCCTTGTATTTCTGTTTCTCCCAACCTTCAAAAAAATTTTTTTGGGTTATTTATTCTGTAAATATCTTGTAAATATTAGATTCTCCTGAAATTTCATCCTAGTCCTCCATTCTTCTCTCTCCTTCAGAGATGTCACTAGCTCTGATGTTCTAAACTACTATTTGCCTAAGGAAGACTGCCATATGCCTCTGTCCAGTAGCCCTGTCCTCCTTTCAAACAGGATCCTCTGTACAACTACTTCCTGCGATGTCTCTGTCGACTTGCCATCCTGCTGGTATTTTAAAATTTATTTATTTATTTATTTGAGAGAGAGTACACGAGAGGGGGTGGGTCAGAGAGAGAAGCAGACCCCCTGCTGAGCAGGCAGCCTGACACAGGGCTTGATCCCAGGACTCCAGGACCTTGACCCGAGCCGAAGGCAGACCCCCAACCAGCTGAGCCACCCAGGTGCCCCCCCCCAACTGGTATTTTAAATTCAACCTCCCAAAATTGAACTACTACTTTTCCTTTCATTCTGCTTATGCCTCTCCTACATTCTCTGTCTCAGGATACTGACACTTCCATTAACTCATGCTCTTCCTTAGGTTTGGAGTGATCTCTGCTCTTGACAAAATACATGAAGCCCTACCTGGCTGTACCATGCTCATTACTTAAAATGTGGCTCAGAAGTAATTTCCTCCCTATTCTGATGTAACTGGAACCAGGTGGGGTGGTTAGCATGAATGTTTTCAAAAGAATTCTCACAGGCACCTGGGTGGCTCAGTCGGTTGGGCAGCTGACTTGATTTTGCCTCAGGTCCATATCTCAGGGTCCGTCAGGAGATTAAGACCTGAGTCTGGCTCCGTGCTCAGCAGGGAGTCTGCTTGATATTCTCGCTCTCCCTCTCTCTCTGCCCCTCCCCATGCTCACTTCTCTCTAAAATAAATAAATTAAACTTAAAAACAACAACAAAAATTCAAGACTCTCCAGATTATTTCATAAGCTCTTCTTTTATTCTACCAACACATATCTTCCAACAGCCAACTTTCCTGTTGGGAATCACTGATTTGGGCATTTTTTTTCTTTACCCAATAAATTGGATGAATAAATGAAGAAATAAAGGAATGAGCAAATGAATTGTATGAATTCTATTATATTTTCTATGGACAGTGATCTGTTATTAATCGTGGTCTTACAACGGTGTTAGTGCATAAAAAAAATAAAAGTATCAACAGCAAGCACAAGGTCATTGTGTTTTCATACTCAATAAATGTGTAAGAATTTGTTTTAAAAACGTATTTTTTTTCTTTAATATGAAAATATGAAATCCCCAGTTTGTTTTTAAAGGGAATAAATGACTGGGAACAATAAACCTTTGTTCTACTCTTGACAGTGGTAGGAAAGGAGTTTCAAAAGTAGTAAGTGGTTTTCAGGCTGGTATTAGAGAAGTACCTACTGGCCAAAATATCTTTCAGGTATCTACAAATACCATGTACTGTGCGATACGCATATTAGGTCTAAGATGAATTACCTCAGGTTCTGATTCAGAAACCGCCATTGCGTAAAGTGTATAAAAGCAGATGTTTTCCACAAATAAAATATTTGAATGATTCTTCTAATGGGGAAATGGTTGCTTTATAGTAACGATTGAAACAAGTTATTTTACTTCCATAAAATATTTTCACATCTCTAAAATTTCCACAGTATAAAATAAAAGTTGAGCTAAATAAGCACTAAGGTTATTTTCAAATTGTAAATGTCTATAAATTTCAGAATATTTATCAAGTACTTATTCACAATGGTCAAAGCACGTGTCTTTTAGTATAATGTGCTGTTTATGACTTCTGGCATTCCGAGCAAAATTCCTGAGATTTTATACTGTTGTTAACAAAGATGTTAATGAAACCTACCACATACAGTATCACCCAATACTTTCACATTAGCTCAGGTTTCTTAATATCAGTTATGCAGCCTTTACCGGATATAAATTTGTCACTTTATAACAAAGAGGAGTTCTATTTTAAAATTATGATTGAAGTATACATATCAGCCTTTAAAAATTGTATTGAATATTCTATGCATACTATGTTTAGCACATAAGGATACTCAGGAAATGTTAATATCAGATGAATAATGAGTGGATGAAATATGAAAATATATATAAATACACACATACACACACACCTGTATTTTTTTCCTTCTTATGTAGCCAAGATTAATTGGTCTGTGAATTTGTGAATTTTTATTTTTCAGTACCAGCTTTTGTTCTTTTTTGTACCAAGTTTCTTACCTGACCAATATAAATTTTGTATATATTCACAGAAAATTTTGAGAGAATGCTTCATCTCAAAACTCATCTAGACTGCAGAAAATACAAATTTTTATTGCTGTCTTTCTAATGAAAGAGTCAAGAATAAATTGGACAGATTCTTTCTCTGATGATGAAGTACAGACAAACTGATTTCCGTGAGGGGCAGAAGAGGTTAACAGGCAGCAAGGATGACTGGCCCATCCTGTTTCAGGTATCAGTGAAATGGTCGACAGAGATGTGGAGCCTAAGATTCGGTAAAAATAGAAACATTTAAATCCATACTTCAGTCATTTCCTCTCCCTGATTTATGTTTTCTTGGTTGTTTGTAGGCACAGCCAACAGGCAAAGTGGAAGAGATAGCACGTGTGTGGCTGAGGTTGATTGTATATAATCAGAGTGATTATGTGGAAATCAATCAGAATTTTCTTCTTAGAATATGCTTGTTCTGACATAATGAGTGACATTCAAGCTAATTTTTATTCATTGCCTTCTCCTTTCACAGAAATCTTTATTTCCCTTGATATCATTCTGTGTCCTTCTTGTTTTCCGGCATTTCCTGAGAAAAGGAAACAGTTCCATGCATTTCAGTTTTAGTCTTAAGGTTATTTACAAATATATTCAGAAACAATGCAACTTCCTATATTAGTTTTTTTCAATAATGAATATTAGAAAAACATCAATTGGGTACCACCAGTTCTTTTAGACAGGTATGTGGCTGGTAACATGTGGGGACATAAGAGAAACAATACTAGCTAGCATCCACATGTGAAAGATGGTGACTCAGCTCTAGTTATCTTAAGCTTATTTTGCAGTTTGGGAGACATTTTATTTAGTTTCAAATGTTGTGACTTGCAATGGGAAGAATTCAGAGATGACATCAATGATCCAGACCTTATCATTCATAGCCTTCTCCTAAGTGTGGGTGGGACTTGTACTTTGTTTCTAGCAAGTAGAATATGGCAAAACTGATGGACTATATTGATGTTATATTCTAAGGTAAAGCAATTCTGCAGAAGTAATTAAACTCCCTAATCAGTTGACTTTAATTTGAACAAGAGGGAGATTTTCCTGGGTGAATCTAATCTAATCAGGTATACCTTTAAAAGAAGTCAGGGGCCATTAAATTGTAACAGGTAGGAAGCAACAGGGACTCTCTCTTCTGCCAACGCTGAAGAGTCAGGCCACTATGAATTCTAAAGCTGAAAGGAATGAATTGTGCCAAGAATGAGGTGGATCCATCATTATCCCAGCATTGCTCAATGACTTGATTTTGGCATGTGAAGAGAGATCTGAGTTGAGGATCCAGCCAATGTGTACCTGGACTTGTGACTCATGTATCTGGTTTAAAGCTTCTGAGATTGTGACAATTGGTTAAAGAAATAGAGAATTAATACATACTTTTAAAAATTTCTTATTTCTAGGCAAGGATTACTTCATTCATTCATTCATTCATTCATTCACACATTCATATAGAAATTGACTTTACCAACTGGGTATTAGACAAATAAAGCATAATCCCTCCTCAAGGAGCTCTGTGTGTGCATGCATACAGGAGAGAGAGGGAGAGCATACACAGGAGAGATAGGAGAGGAACAGAAAGGGGAGGAGAGGATAGAAAGAAAATTCCAGTACAAAGAAATACTCATCAGTGCAAGATTATAGTGAATGAGATAGATGATAGCATTGGCTCTGTGTATTTCTTTATTGAAAGGTATAATTGCCAGCATCATGCAAGGTCTGTTCCTAGGAATTGCCAGCACCATGCAAAGTCTGTTCCTAGGAATGAGTATGTGGGGAGGATTGGGAAGAACGAAGATGCATAAAGGAGAAATCAATATTGTTATGGTTTGCTTTAGCCAAATGTCGCTGCCATAATGTCTTCTGTACCACATGCTCTCTTGGAACTTTGATGTTCTCCCATCAAGACGTAGAGCTTAATTGCCATCATCTTCAGTATGGGCAAGTTTATGGCTCTCTTGCAAACAGTTGACTCTGAGTTTAGGTTGTGAAAAGTGATGAAGTGTCTGCTGTGGTCATTAGAATACTTGCTCTTGGAGGCCTTTACTCACCTTGTAAACACTCTGTCTATCTTGAGGTTACCATGTTGTGAAGAAGCACGAACTAGCCCAGGTGGACAGGCCCTGAGATTAGATCATGATATAGAGGTTCCCCATCAGCCCTCTCCTGCTCCCTTCTGACTTCCCTACCTGATTCCAGCCACCATTGAAATGCATCACATAAAAGACTTTGAGTTGGAACCACCAAGCCAAGATTCTTCCTAGTTCTGGACCCACAAAACCCCCTGAGATATAATAAAAGTATTGTTTTGTTTTGTTTTGTTTTTTTAATTTGACAGAGAGAGAGAGACAGCAAGAGCAGGAACACAAGCAGGGGGAGTGGGAGAGGGAGAAGCAGGCTTCCTGCCGAGCAGGGAGCCCGATGTGGGACTCGATCTTAGGACCCTGGAATCATGACTTGAGCCAAAGGCAGACGCTTAATGACTGAGCCACCCAGGCACCCAGTATTGTTTGTTTTAAATCACTAAATTTCAGAGGTATTTAGTTACATAGCAATAGATAACCCAAAAAGGGCTGTTCCTGCTCACACTAAAAATTATGAAGAGTAATGAATTATATAGGCATGTAACTTGCTCTGCCTACAGTGAGGTCTGACTGTGTCACAGTTGCTGCGATTATTTAAAAGAGCCATTACTGATTGCAGTCTGTTGCTTTCTTTGATACCTAGCTGAACTAACATGTTAGCTTTGATACAGTGCTAGGCACATGAAAGAAAGCTGATAAAAAGGAGTTCCTTTCTGTCCTTAGCTTTTCTTAAAGCACAAACCATTTTATTCTCTTCATGATTAACTTTGTACATAAACAAAGAAAAGCAAAATATCACAGCATATATTTGAAAGTATAAAAATCCTTAGATGCAAAGGTCAAGTGACTATTAAGGATGTTATTTCCTCCACATGACACTAATTGTATTTTATTATCTCAGAAATTTAAGCTTTTAACAAAGAGGGACTTTTCATTGGAATATGTGAATTTATAGGAAGAGGAATTATCATTTGCTGTTTTTGAAGGCTATAATCTCTTTGAATATCATTTTTATATTCATTGGTTCATAATAAAATAAGAGAAAATATAGTGTTATGTATTTATTGTTTATATAATTTTAACTTCCACAATCAAAGATACTGGATATATTACAAATGTCAGTATATTAACAAACTTTATATTTAGAAGGAAGTTAGATTTTATATACTCTTAATTCATTGTATTATATGTCAATGAGGAGATTGAAGTTCAAGATAATAACTGGATAGAAGTCTCAAATAACCTAAAATTTCCTTGGCACATCTCTCTTTCCACATTATGGTTATCTGTCTATTTTGATTTTCTTTCCTTTTTTTTTTTTTAACATTTATTGATTGATTGATTGATTGATTGAGAGAGTGCACATGCATGAGTGGGAGGGAGGGACAGAGGGAGAGGGAGAGAGAAAATCTCAAGCAGACTTCCACTGAGTGTGCAGAGCCCAACTTGGGGTTCAGTCTCACTACCCTGAGATCATGACCTGAGCTGAGTCAAGAATTGGACACTCAACCAACTGAGCCACCCAGGCATCCCTCTAGTTTGATTTTCTGTTTAGATATCTTGACACTACCTCTGACTCTTTTCACTAATGTGTTTTTGAACTCTTTCTACTAACCTGCTCTTGATTTCTCTGTTGCACAATTTGTAACCTGAATGTATGAATCCTAAATTCATACCTTTTTAAGACCCAGGTAAGTTATTTTGTATTTGTCTTACAGTTTTTTCAGAGGCAAGAAATAGAAGTTAAGAGAAGAAGCTGATCTTGAATCAATTAGAATTCCACTGGACATAGAAAATCTTTACAGTCAAAACCCACTGGGTAATGGACAAGCCAGCTTAGGCTGTTGACAGCATCTAATATGTTGTCACAAGAAGTATAAAGGAAAAATAATATAGGGAGGGAGCATGGAATGTCTAACTTACAGTAAATATTTGAAGAAGTAATATAAGGAAATTCAAGTTTGAAAAGCGTGTTATACAATTCTAATAAATGTTATGCATATGAATATTTCACCACTATTCAAATATATTTGATTATATGTATGTATACATATAGATAGGTATAGATATACATTTAATTCCCTTTATGTCTGCATCTCCCATTTGGCAACCACCAGTTTTTTCTCTGTATTTAAGATTCCAATTTTTGGTTTCTTTTGTTTTTTTAGATTCCACATATAAGTGAAATCATATGGTATTCCCCTTCTCTGATTTATTTTACTTAGCATAATACCCTCTAGGTCCATCCATGTTGTTGAAAATGGTGAAGATCTCATTCTTTTTTAGGGCTTAGTAATATTCCATTGTGTATATATTCCACATCTTCTTTATCTGTTCATCTATTATTGTACACTTCAGTTGCTTCCATATCTTGGCTATTGTAAATAATGCTGCAGTAAACATAGAGGTGCATATATATCCTTTCAAATTGATGTTTTTGTTTTCCTCAGGTAAATATCCAGTAGTAGAATTACCAGATCATATGGTATCTCTGTTTTTATATTTTTGAGGAACTGCCATATTTTTTACAGAAGCAACCCTATTTACATTCCCACCAACAGTGCATGAGTTCCCTTCTTTCCATATCCTTGCCTACACTTATTTCTTATCTTTTTGATATTAGGCGTTCTGACTGGTGTGAGGTGATATCTCATTGTGGAATTGATTTGCATTTCCCTAATAGTAGTGATGTTGAGCATCTTTTCATGTGTCTGTTGGGCATCTGTATGTCTTCTTTGGAAAAATATCTCTTTGGGTTCTTTGCCCATTTTTTAATCAGATTGGTTTTTTGGTGTTGGGTTATGCAAGTTCTTTATACATTTTGGATATTAACCCCTTATTGGATATATCATTTGCAAATATCTTCTCCCATTCCCTGGGAGTTGCTTTTTTGTTTTGTCGATGGTTTCCTTTGCTGTGTAAAAGCTTTATTTTGGTGTATTATTTTCATAAAAATGGACCAATAGTTTATTTTTGCTTTTGTGTCCCTTGCCTGAGGAGACATATCCATAAATATGTTGCTAAGGTCAATGTCTAAAAGATTACTGCCTGTGTTTTCTTTTAGGAGTTTTATGGTTTCAGATCTCACATTTAGGTCTTTAATTAATATGATAATCCTACATTTAAATTCACCAAGTTGCCCATTTTTGCCTATCATTCTGACTGTGTAATATGGTCAAACGCTGTGAGGAATACTGGAGATGGAGATGCAAAGAATACACAACTTTTAGCCTGAAAGAGGAATTCACAGTTTAGCGCTGAAATACAGAAGCATCTCATCCTCAGATTACTGTCTTCTCAAACATACCCCACTTCCCACCAATATCCCCTCCCATCCTTGTCCTAGATCTGGTGCATTATTTCAGATTCTTTCTTCACATACTTACCAAAACTATTTTAGGTAGTGAGAATTGTCTGAAATGTAATCTAAGAAAAAGAGTACTGGACACAAACTCTACCCCCAACTCTGTTTGGTATTAGTTTTGAACATCATTGAAATTCTTTGAGATGTTGAGTATTATAAAAATTATAAGACACTAATTGTGAAAATTATTTTGTAAACTGTTAAGTGTTACTGCAGTATTTGTTATTTTTTATGAAGCTGTTCTTTCCTCTGAATTTACTTTGAATGTTACAAAGGGAATTTTAAGCTAATTTTTATTGAACTAATATAACAAACAAAATTATGCCTCAAAAATAAAAAAAAACTCAAAATAATTTAGTTTTTCTTTCACAAGAGTCATGTGATAGACATTTAATGATTCTTATGCAGAGTTTTAGAATATTAATCTTATGGTACATTTTAGAGATTAAATTTTGCTTTCCCCTTCAATATGGTGAGAGGGTGAATTCTCTAAGTAAAAATGAATAGTGAAATGTTTTTGTCAAGCTTTAAAGAAAATAGACACTATTCTAGAATTTGCAATGGCACAGTGATCATTGGATAAAGGTTTTGATAAACACCCAATAATTTTTTTTTAAATCAGTAATTAATGTAAGTATGTGTAACTTATTCTTTCCTCCAAAAGAAAAACTTCCTTACACTTCTTGGTCTATTTTTAAAAATAATTTTTGCAAACCAAACCATACTAAAATGCAAAACACTTCACAACCCATTTGTGTACCCTTAAGGTTGTTACCATGTGGATTCCTCTTCTAGTATGATGAGGTCTTTTGGTCTTATTACTTTCCATTTCTGCCCCACTGAGGTTAGCCAAAGTTCACTCGCCTTGTCAGTTAAGTTTCTAAACCAGATGAATTATATTTTCTATAATTGAGCTAACCACAGTTAATTGCCTAATAGACTATGCCTACACTAACTGAAAAAAGAATTAATTGCTTGGAAAAGAATGCATTACATATTTTAGTCACATCTACACAGTCATGCTAGAACACAGTGACAAATAAAGGCATTTCGATGGTGACCAGAGCCACTGGTGACAGCAGAGGCAATTCTCACATTAGGTGTGTGCTAAAATCTCTTACCTTTCTGTGGGAGTTTTCTGGATATGGATGTAAGGTAAAAGGTTATAAATTGAACTTACTGAAGTTGAGTGAATTATGTATTATTGTTTTTTCCTTCCATTACATAAGAAAACAATTTTAGGTGACATTTGGCAAAGGTTTAGGTACAATTTAAGAAAATATCATTTGTTAAAGTTTAGATTTTTTTTAATTGCCAGTTTTTACTATTAAGGATTTCGTCTTGCATTTCAAAAACGTATTTTGTTGTCAAGGTATAAAACCAGGTCTAATGATTTTCTAAATTTTCTTTGAAAAGCTTACATGTGCATAAAAATAATTTGGCATTTACTACATTTTTACTAGATTTCCTTCTATGTACAAGAAGGGGTGCCAATACCACATTATATTATGCCTATATAATAATGCCAATGAATCCCAGATTTCATTACCTAAATGTAAGTGGTATATATAAAGGGAAAGACCAGTGGTATTGAATGTATCATCCCTCTCGGTTATACTTTAACAGATTTGCTACAATAAATGGAAAGTTAAAAAATACGGTAAGAACTTAGGTAATCTATTGAAGTATAATTGATAATCAGGTCAATCTCAGAAAACCTTGAGTGGACTGCACTCTAGAATAAACACAAGTTTTCTAATGCTCAGAAGCTGCTTCAACCATTAAATCATTTGGTCAAATACTTTTTAAAGTCTACAACCTTAAATGAAGAATTCAAAGTCCAATGCTTTAGAAAAGGCCAGAGAAAATCAAATCTGTTTGCTATTCTAAAGAATTTCCGAGATATTTGATAAAGAGGGAAGCACAATAAGCATGTTCATGAACAGGATTCTATTCATAATTTGAATGTGAGAGAGTCTGCTTATAAGGCAGAACACTACTAAGAAAAAAACTCAAGAAAATAAACCTCATTGGTCACCTCCAGGGTCTCTTCTTTTTTTCACTTTCCTACTCATAGACCTTCCTCTTCCCCATCAATCATAAATCAACTTGCATTGATAATTACTATGTAAATATTTCTTATGTGTTTTAAAATTTAGCAAGAAAAATATTGATATTGTTGGTTAAAAGGAGCAAAAGGAGACTTAAAATTTATCTATGCATTCTAATTACCCATATTTCTCACTCTGTTCCTTTTGGATTGATGGCTAAGAGTTTTCCGAACTTGGAAATTGGAATGCTTCCAAAATGTTGTTTTCTCTGAGCTCACCACACCTGTAGACAAGGTTATGGCCCCGCGAGTGCAACTACTAAATCTCTGAAGAGATAGTCAAGAGAGAAACTAGAAAGATGGACTTGCCTTCGTTCCTCTCCATTCTGATCGCTTTCCCCTCCACAGCCCTTTGTCTTGTCCATAACTCTCTAGCTGTGCCTTGAGAGTTGGGGCCTTGGCACTATGCTCATCCCATGCCATTGTCTACAGATCCTCATCAGTTTCTCTTGTCTTCTTTAGGTCTTTATTCAAATGTCATCTTCTCAGTAAAACCTGCCCTGCCACCTATTTTTTTTTTTTTTTTTAAGTAATCTCAACGCCCAGTGTGGGGCTCAAAACTCATGACCCGGAGATCAAGAGTCACACGCTCTACTGACTGAGCCAGCCAGGTGCCCCTCTTACTACCTATCTTCAATTGCACTTCCACAAACACACATCCTGTCTACTGTCCCTGATCTGTTTTTTTCATAGCACCTATCCCAATCTCACTTACATGTTTTGCTTGATTATTTTGCTTAATGCCTGTGCTCCACCGTACAGTGGCAACTCTATGACAGCAGGGATGTCTACTTATTTTGTCCACTGCTCTACTGGCAGAGTCTAAAATGGGACCTGACATACAGTAGATGCTCCATAAATATTGGTTAGATGCATGACTTAATGCAGGGTATCAGCCAAGCTGTTTACTTTACTCTGGTCTCTGAGAAGATTTGCAGGCACAAAGAAAGATTCCATTATGGAAAATTTAATGAGACAAAGCACAAAACTCTATCATGGTAGATAGGGATGAAGAGTTGTTTATCGTAACTTGGGTCATGATAAAGGCTTAATCATACAGAACGTGAAAAAAAAGCCCTAGTACCAGATCTCCGGTGAAAGAACTCATAGTTTTCCTAACTGAAGGATTGGTTGGCGCCAACTCCTGCTGAGCCTGCTGACTAGGGCTATGTCTCCATGGCAGAGCTTAGAAGGATGAAAGCAAGAGACAGCAGCATCTCTCTTGTCCTCCCACCCACTGAGGTTTCTCCCCCATCCTTCATTCTCTTGCTGTACTCTCTGTGGCCCACTGCTCACCAGATCATGTGCAACCAAATACAGTAGCATTCAGGATCACTGGATCTGGTTCCAGCTCATGTGGTCTTTCTTCATGCTCTCCCAAATCGCCAGTGATTCTGAGCTGCTGTAGTTCTTTAAACTAAGTGTGCTTGCCCCAACCCCACAACTAAAAGCCTTCCCCTGCCTCATTTCCTTGTGAATTCTGATTTAACATCTAATAGCCAATTCAAGTGTTATTTCTTTTGTGAAATCCCCGATATATTCCCCACTCTCTCAAAGAATGCACTGCTCTCTCATTGGTTCCCTATTTTTTTTTTTTAAGATTTTATTTATTTATTTGAGAGAGAGCGCGTGCAAGTGAGGGGAGGAGCAGAGGGGGAAGGCAAGGGACAAGCAGACTCTGTGCTGAGCAGAGAGCCCAACTAGGGGCTTGATCCCAGAACCCTGCGATCACGACCTGAGCCCAAACCAAGAGTCAAATGCTCAACCGATGAGCCACTCAGGCACCCCTCCCTATTGATTCTTATAGTTTTAAAATATTTTCATTTCAATTACTTGTTCACATGTTTGGTTCCCACTTTAGGCGGTGGTGAACATGAAGTCAGGAAGCAAGTTCTATTTTCTTTGTATAGCTGAGCATAATAACAGCCATATTGTTTAATAAATGACTAGTACTAGTAAGTCCAAATGGTCAAAACCGATAAAGCTCCTTTTAAAGAGTTGGAACTAAGGCATCAGGAATTAAATAGTAAAATTTCTAGAAAATTTCTGATGCTTAAAATCACATGAAGAAAGCCATCTCCTTTTCTACTTGTGTTTCCCAGGAGATAGGCTAACAGGGGAGATTTCCCAGAGGGAAAAAGATGGCCAGTGTTTTGGAGAAGGGGAAAAAAATATTTTAGTGGAACAAGTAGAAGTAGCATACAGGGACAAAAAATGTGGTGTGTCACAAAATGGACAGAATGTTCCTGAAAGATCCAAGAGGGTGATGAGCTTCAAGAGACTGGGAGGTGCACTGAAGGGAGAGGCCAGTTGTTGAAGTATTTAAAACTCACAATCAGAGCTCTCCTAGTGTGATGCAACGCCAGTGATTGCTCATTGAGGCTACATTTGCTCAAGGTGATTGTGTAATTACACCCAAGTTCAGGTTCCTGATTCAGCGTAGTCCTCACGCACTCGCTGACAGCATGGAAGGATAGAGGAGGAGAAAGTACCACAGGACATTTCACAGACTAAAGATGCTGCGAGCGTAGCTTTTCACTTGATTCAGGCTTCAAGTGTGCGCCTGAATACTCAAAACACCATCCATTTCTGGAAAGGATGGGATTCTGGAAAGGGATTAATGAAGACATTTATTTCAAAAAATATTTTTTTTTGTTCCCTCTCATTTGAGACCGAGTTTTCCATATCCTCTGACAGCTTGTCAATGGGAAGGCGTTCATCCCTGCTTTATTGCCTATCTGTCTGCTCAATATGAATGCAGTGCAGAGACGGAGGAAACACATTTAGGGCTGATTAATGTAAAAATACCCTTTGATGAGCAGTTTAATGCAAGATAACTCCGAATTTTCAAATTCAATATATTGGATCTTCTGAATACCACATTTTTCATAGTTGCTGAAGGACTTTTTTCCTACAGTTCTACTTTGGAACATTCAGCTCAGTGGGAAGGTATGTGTTTATCTGAATAAGCTGGCTCTAATCCCGAATGAATATTTGTACAAATCTGCTCTCAGCACTGATATTAATTTATTAGACAATTAGAATATGGCAAGTGTAGTGAAGGTTGTAACTTGCCTCCCATAATTTTTTAATTGTTTCCATTCACACCTCTTCTCTTCATATACAAAATTCCTAAAGTCTATAGGGATATCTTAGTACATATTTATGCAGATCACTTTTTTATTTATGAAAAGGGATCGCTCGTTCCCCCAGGTGGTTGTAAAACTGCAATTTCACTTTGACATGATACAAATTGGTTTAGAGAAAACAAATTATTCTAAAGTCTTTAGAAACTGAAATGATGCTGTTGGACCATAGTAACAAGATAAATAAATCTAGAAGATGGTGATTTTTATCTTTCCAGCACTAGATGGGCTTGTCCTGGATCATGCCTCTGAATTTAGGTCACTGATTTTTATTTAGAGATGATTTTTGACTTGTATAAAGAAATGGAAACCAAGAGCTACTATAAAACAAGAATTAGTTTATGATCTTTTGAAATGTGTATTTATACAGACCATGAAATAAAAAATACTTTGTTCAAGGAAAGTTGTCTTTTTGATGCCTCTTTGAATGGCAGACCAAAAATAAAATTTTTAGGAGTGAATAAATATTTTTTGTGACTTAGCCTTTTTCCTAGCCTGATCTATAAACAGGGAATATTGGAGCATGGGAAAATACCCTGAGCTTAGGAACTTCCTTTATTTCTTAAAGTAAAATTTTATTGAAAGTTAGCATATACACAGAAAATGGCACAAATCATAAACCGTAATCGCCATGGATTGTAAATGAACATAGCCATGTAACCAGGATGTCAATAAAAGTAAGATATTAAGAGAATATTACCATATCCCTCTCGTGCCCCATCTCAAAGATGATTGCTACCCTGCCTTCTAATACCATGGATTAGTTTAACCTCTTCTTTGGAAGTCAACTCGTCCATACAAATATTATCATTTCCATTTTACAAGATCTTGCATGTGTATTCCATTCTCCTAGCTATCAGTCGTTGACCAAGATGTAGAGCATGGAATCCGAAGAAAATAAAATGCTTCAAATCAGTTTTAACATGACAGTGTTCTTCATGATTATCAAAAGTGCCCTGGAAGTAAACAATGTCACCCAGGTTGTGTTTGGACAGCAGCCAAATCATTTGACTCCACAATTTTACCTCACACTATTTTGGCCCAACGTTAGATTTAATGAAGTAGAAGCTTACACCATGGCCCCCTAACTTATAACCAAGAATACAGAGTATAGAGATGGAGAATAAGTTTTAGAGATTGGAAGAAGAGGGAAACAATATTTAAATTTATATGTGGTTAGAGAATGTTATGTAACAATATATTGATTAATTCAGTGAGTTGAGACATGACATTTATTTTTAACAATGAGTATCCTATTCTTTGTAAGCATGTCCCATAGTTTAAAGTGCTTACTGAATTCCTGTTGGGAGACAGCTATTTCAGGAGAATATAATGGTCCTTAATCACTTCACGCAAGCTCTTTGTAAGAAAGCTGGGCAGGAAATTTTTTACTTTTGTTACAAAATCAATTGAATTTCCAGTTGAATCAAACGAGGTTTGTCAGTATATAACCTCCAATCCTCTAATGTCTTTTTTTAAGTATTTTTTTTATTTTAAAAGATTTTATTTATTTATTTTTGAGAGAGAGAGAGAGAACAAATGGGGGGAGGGGCAGAGGGAGAAGCAGGCTCCCCATTGAGCAGGGAGCCTGATGCCCGACTCGATCCTGGGACCCTGGGATTATGACCTGAGTCGAAGGCAGATGCTTAACCAACTGAGCCACCCAGGTGCCCTCCTCTAATGTCTTGATCCCTCTTCTTTATGCTGTTTCTCCCTGTTCTTCATAGTGTATTATTGATGAATTTAAAATAATTTTTGATTTTTTTATTGAGTTAGAATAACCTGAGAAGGAAAATAACATCTAACTTAGCAACTACTGAGTTCTTATGATAGATGCTGTACACATATTTTCTCAGTTAATCCACACAGAAAGTAAGGCCAATATTATGTCCATTTTACAGTTGGGGAAATTGGAGTTTAGTGAAGATACATAATTTGTTCACTGGCATAGTATCATGACTGTCAAAGAAAGAATTGAAATTCAAAGCCAGTTGACTCTAAATCTCTCCTGAAAGATGCTTTCCCATAAGGCTAAGTATTAGCATTACTTATGATATGTTGGTTGATGAACTTTTATCTCTTTTAAAACAAAACATAGTTTTAGTGTTTGTGGACTCATAATCTTGGTATCTTTGGTTATCCTCCTAAGAGAGTCCACATCGGTAGTTCAGTGGTCT
This sequence comes from Neomonachus schauinslandi, assembly GCF_002201575.2. Lineage (NCBI taxonomy): Eukaryota > Metazoa > Chordata > Mammalia > Carnivora > Phocidae > Neomonachus > Neomonachus schauinslandi. The sequence continues at coordinate 6,704,932 of NC_058405.1, forward strand.
CAGAGTATGGTACTTGGGTCGGTGGCAACAGTATCATCTGTGAACTTGTTGGAAACACAAATTTTTTAGTCCTACCTTGAATCTCTGAATTTCTGAGCATGGGACTCAGAAAACCATGTTCCATGTTTTAAAAAGCTCTTGAGATGATTCTTATGGTTTGAGAATGAGAGACCTATTTTTTAAAAGCATGAAGTATAGAGACAAACTGTGTGCATTTTGTATCCTGGTTCTGCAAAAAATACTAGTGATGTGACATTGAGCAACTTAGCTCCTCTTTCTGGGTCTCAGTTTCTTCATTTATGGAATGTAAATAATAATAGTACCTGTATCATAGGGTTTCTTTGAGGTACTGTAACATACATGGAAAAGTGCCAGGCTCATAGCAAGAACTATGTAAATCATTAGAAAGAAATATAATTTTTTTTAATAATGTGAGCTAAATAATTGGTATCAAGAAAATGCACTAAATAGCTCAATATTTTTAATAATTTATTTTAATAATGAAGTCTAATAAATGTTGAGTTATTGAATAGAAATAAACATTCTTTTTATAATTTGTTTCACCATTTTAAAAATATATGAAACAGAAAAGGAATGGCAATGGAAAGCTCATATAAATATGATACAGTAAATTGCGCAATGTTTTATGAAGATGATTTCATACAGAATTCAAAGTAGATGCAATTAGTACTACAAATTAGAAATTGCAAATGATGATTTAACAAACACATGATTTAACAAACAAATCAAAGAAGAGAAAAAATTTCAGATGAATTTAAATCTCTCCATGCAGATTTAATCTTGTGATAAGTAATTCTCAAGAGAAAGCATGGAATGTTATTCTTCATTCCAAAAAGCAGGGCAGCGTAGAAGTTGAGAACATTTATCGCAGAAGCTAGAATTATCAAGGAAGACAATAGAATCCATACGCATGAATTCCAATGTAGGAAAATCACGTTTAATGTTATTTCCCTTTTATATACAATGCTGGTTTTAATGAGAGTCATGCTGTATGGTTGCACCTGTGGGTGAGTAATCATAATATTTGTGATGGCAAGTTGGCAAGGGAGGCCGATGCAGAGGATCTGAGTGAAGAGCAGCAGATGGTGTATAAATGCCAAAGCCATAACCATACACTTTTTTTGGGGTGTATTTAAGTATTTTCATGTTCACAGCATGAAGTGAGGGCATCAGCTGAAAAAAAATCTTTCCATTCTTCTAGTCCATATGAACCAATTAAACACACATCATTAAACAGAAGTGTGTATGTCGAGGCATGATATGTGGAGAAAGGAAGGGAAAAACTCCACAGACACAAATTTGTATTTTCTTTATCAGTTCCAAAGGAAATATCAAAACAAAATGGCAGTCCAATTTTTAACAGCATTCTATAGGATAAAAAGTGCTTTCCAATGCACTCTCTGAAACAGTTCTCACCGTAGGACAAGGAGTTGGATAATGATGTTTTCCCCCAATTCCTGCTAGAGAAGCAAAGTGTTGGAGAATTTCAGTGATATGACGGGGTCATGCAAGCTAGTAAGTGACCTCAGTGGTGATGAGACACCTCCTTCAGTTTTGTTCCAAAATCTTTGTTCTTCTGCTGTGCCACGCCCCTTTTAAGCATTTAGTTTACTTTCTCCGTTGGAATTTATATCCTAATAAAGAAAACCCAAAGGGTATCAGCAGTTCAGAAATACCTATTTTGTAATTGTACCCCTAAACAAAGAGGGTTAAAATTCACACCATAGATAGAAGTGGTCTTATCCTCATACTTTTTTTTTTTTCCTGGTCAAAAGCCCACATATTTATTTCCAGGCAGGTTCATGTTTGAAAATACCTAAAGGTACTCTGCTGGACATTAAAAGCTCACCCACGGTCTCAGCAGGGGTGGTTGCTCATCAGGGGAGGGTCTGTTGTGCAACATGTCATCAAGGGAAGCCAACCACCACAGGACCTAGACTCTCAGCCCATAGGAGGTGGGTGAAACCTGATGTTAGGAAACCCTTACCTAGACCTTTTATGGACATGAAAACCAACGCCCCTTCTCTTGCTCTCTGTCCTTTGTATGGCCATAATGGCCGTATGGCTTGATGCTGCTTCTGACCTCTGGGTGCAGTTTGGTTTCATTTAATTACATTCCCTTGGAGAAACTATTATGCATGATGGCCAGTGCTATGGACTGAATGTTTGTGTCTCCCCAAAATTCATATGCCCAAGCCCTAATCTCCAGTGCGATGATATTAGGAGGAGGGACCTTGGGGAGATGATTAGGTTTAGAGTAGGTCATGCAGCTGGAACCCCATGATGGGATTTGTGCTCTCAGAAGAAGATATGAGAGAGATTGTCTCTCTCTTTCAGCCATGTGAGGACACAGCAAAAAGGCTTCCATCTGCACACAGGAGGAGGGCTCTCCTCATGAACCCAGCAAGCCATCACCTTGATCTTGTGCTTTCCAGCTCCAAGGGATATGAAAAATAATGCTTTGTTGTTTAAACTATGCCATCTATGACATTTTTGTGACAGGAGCCCCAGCTGACTAAGACAGGGACACAAGACATTATGACATCTGGGACATTCTTTAGGGACTCCAAAGAAGGTCTGTGAGTGCAGTAGAATGGGTGGAGAGAGGCTGTTGCAGATAATGAGAAAAAGGGAGCAGAGATAAGGTGCAAGAAAAACTACGTCTTTTAATTAAAAAATGGTAATATCCATTTATATAATATACTTTTGTTCCACTCTACTCAAGCTGAATTACTGAGTTTCTGTAAATAACTGCATCCTTATAGCACACAGAGTGTGTTTGCCCTTCTTCAAGACAAACCCCTGCAGGGCGATAGGAGGAGGGATGTTCCTAATTGAAGCGCCCTGGGGATTCCAGGAGGAGGGCGGCCATCGCGGCACCACGACTCACGGTGCTGTCACACCATTCAGATAACTCAGACATTTTATTCAAGCAATTTTTTTTCTAGCAATGTTTTGCTTTTGATATTTACAGAAATTTTCTTCATTAACTTTAGCTACACGTGGTCTGCATTTTTATAGTAACAGCTTTGCGTTAACACCATTATCCCTGAAGCGCAAATTCACCTGGTTTGATGGAAAAGTTTAGTCTTCATTCTGATGCTAATGGAAACCAATGCTTTTCTATTGTTAGCAATCACTTAATCCTTTTGATTGTGAGGGGCTGGTCTAGAAGAAATTTAAAGAAACTCCAGTCAGATTTCGCTTTACCTGAAACGGATTTGGCAACACAATAGCGGTATATTAAATTCAAGGGGCGTCCTGGAGTTTTACAATATTCACATCGCAATATTAAAGAACAGCAGATGACCTCAAAAATTTTCAGTGCCCAGTGTATACAGATCAAGATGTTACAGTAACCCAAATATCTCTTTTTTGGTGCAATAATAAGAATGTTCAGTTTGATACAGATTCCATGTAGATTCCAGTGAAATAAATATTGTAGAACTAAATATAATAATAAGCCTAATGTATTAGCCATTATTAACAGCTAATCTTGATTTATCTCCGTGCTAAGAAATTTACAGGCATGATCTCATTTGTCACACAGACAGACATATGAGGTCAGCATTTTTATTTTCCTTAGTCTACAACTGAGGAAACTAAGGCTCAGAGAGGTTTAGCGATTTTACCGGGATTACACAGCAAAGAAATGTCAGAGTTTGCAACTTATGTAAAACCCATGTTCCTAGCTAATGCCTTCCTCACTTACTTGCTAATCTGAACTCTGGGGATCCCAAAAAAAGTTGTAGTTTGTTAAATCAGTTTGAAGCATTCACATTATGAGTTTCTGGGATTACGTGCTCTTTTGTGTATGACAGATAGATTAAATCATGGAGCTTAGAATCAAATTTACAGCTGACCCTTGAACAATAGAGGTTTGAACTGCGTAGGTCCACTAATACATGGATTTTTTTCAATAAATACAGTAGAGTACTATAAATGCATTTCCCTTCATTATGGCTTTCTTAATGGCATTTTCTTTTCTCTAGCTTCCTTTATTGTAAGAATATAGTATATAATATATATAACATACAAAATGTGTGTTAGTTGAATGTATTATCAGTAAGGCTTTGGGTCAGCCATGGGTTGTGAGTAGCTAAGTTTTGGGGGAATCAAAAGTTATTTGTGAACTTTCAAACGTGCAGGGGCTGGTGCTCCCTAACCCCTAAGATGTTTAGCAATGTGGGTGAACCTGGAGTACATAACTCAGCAATCCCAGCTGTGGAGGGTGAGTAAACAATCTGGTTGCATAGAGATGTTAGAAATTAATGATGGAAGGTACCCACAAATATTAGCCCAATGCCTGCACCAAGGGTTGACAAAAAACTGTGACTTTCATTGTTTTCTTATTATGCTTATATTTTATGGGGAAAGGTAAAGACTGGCTACTAGTTATTTCCACTGCAAACTAAACAAAATATAAAAAGTGCACACATGTGGTTCTTGCTTACTTTCATCCAATTCAAGTCATATTGATGTTATCCATTTGTGTGTAACCACAAACATAACTGGTCTAAATTGAGTTCGCAATGTTCCCCTGACTCCAGACTCCTTTCTCCACTGTCTGATGTCTTGAGTAGTTCTTCCAGTAGGCTGCGATGAGAACCTGGAAATGATATTTCCTTGGGTATTTTTTGTCTTCTGCATCATTGTTTTTCATTTTGTTGCCAAATCTTCATTTTCTCCAGAATGCCTCATCATCGCACACATCCAGAATCTATTCACTGACCTCCCTGCCTCTTTATTTTCCACACACAGTTCAAAGTTCCCCATTCTTTCATTTCAGTGTTAATTTTTTAACATCAGCACGTTGTCAGTCTTCTGCTGATGGCCAGCAGTACGCGGAACCCCGCGGGATTCACATCCCCCCTTGTGCACCTCTTCTTCCCTAACTCGCCCCAGCCCTTGCTTGTCCTCCTCCTCTCTCTTCCCTGTCAGTAACCTGCACTCTCGGCCATCTGCCACCCACTCTCCTAGGCACACCTGGGACCTTGTTAACACCAGGAAATTCTCCAGCGCAACTAGGAGAGATCAATATCTGCAACCAGTAAATCACATCCTCTCTCTCTCTCTCTCATCTTTTTATTCCCCAGTGCCTTCTGTGCAGCTTCAAACTTTGTTTTTTAATTCCTGCTGCTGCTTCTTTCCTTAGGAGCCAGACCCTTAATTTGATCCATTTCTTCACAGCATTCTTCAGAACATTTCTCCCACACCCCCCACACCGCCCCTTTCTTTTTCAGCCACTCTTTTGTCAATCCCTTGACAATTACACAACCCCCCATCAGTGCTCCTGGGTTCAGGATATTAGAGAGGGCTGTGTGATGGAAGGGGCCGGGCGGATCGGGGGAGGGGGACACCAGACACTTGGTTTCCAGCATCAGCTGGCCTCCTCATGGTTCTGCCTTAGCTGTGGAATCAAAACCAACATCCTTCGGGTTGTTCTAATTCATGCTCATTTCTCTAGTCTTTTCTGCAACAGCTTTTCCACACACATCTTGTTTTCTAGCCCCATGAAAAGGCTTTCATTTCCCAGACAAACCGTTTGTCTCTGCATCCTCGCCTGCAACTCCCTTCTTCACTTTATTCACCTGCCAGGATTTTTCTCACCCTTCAACACTCAATCCAACATCCTCCTCTGTGCAGTCTTAAGTTCTTTTGGACCCAAGTAGAGAGTCTCTCTCTGAGCGCTGGTAATTTGAAATGCATATTTAACTTTTAGATCATGGCTACCCCGCAGGAGAATATCTAAATTTTGGAGTACTAAGCAATATGGGGATGGTGCATAGAAGGCAGACACTAGAACACTTAGGGCATGGTGTGTATTCAGTAAATGAGTAGATATTTGGTGGACATTGTAATAGAGATGGAATAGCTGTGGTGTTTTGAAATGCAAGTCTTATGGAAATGATACAAACTTGTTAAATGCAAATTTGAATTCAAAATGGCAGACCGACAATACATATTTGTAGACTTACCTTCTCAAATCTTTGTTCATTTTAATAAATACAAAAACAGCCAGCATATAGAAGTTAGGGTGGAAGTAACAAGCCACATCCAAAGTATGTGTGAGAGACGGAGGCAGAGGAAGCGAGTAGTGGCTTCCACATGGGGACCCAGAGAGATTTGGGGCTCATGGACACAGATGGGCATGGAGAGCATGAGAACTGTGTGAGTAGTTGAAGGAACATAGTTGGACAGTGTGCTGGTCAGGCTAGCTCCATGTGTCCCTGCCCAAAGAGGAGAGCAAGTTGGAATTTACAGCCAGACAACACCAGAGTATCGTCTGTGGTAGTAACTGAGTGAACAGTCTGAAGAGAATCCAGGCCACTAGTGCTGTATATGGTGGGGCCTCAAAGTAAAATTCTCACAGCCTACTGGAAGTAAAAAGTAGAAGAAAGGGCAGCTTGTCAGCCTGCTCTGTATGTGACCTGACTTAAATTCATTGTATTCTTTATAATTATTAGGTCATTTTCGTGATACCGTTAGCCTTCTGTATGTTGTGGTAGGTGGGAATTAGAGGTCCCGTTCCTTACAGTCTCAGACTGGATTCTACTGTGCATGCAAGCATGTATGACCAAGCAGGGACACGACTGCACATAGCATAAAATGTTTACTCAAGCCAGAGGACAACAGATTCAAAGGACAGAATTCAGTTAAATTTAAGGTCAGATAACTGTACAAAAATCACTGAATTAGGATCAGGATACGAAGCCATTTCAGAATCAAGTCTTGAGGCACTGTCACCAGGTCTAGGCTCCGGAACTTTATAGAACCTGTTCCCAAAATGGGAGGGTACGTGTGCAATATCTCCAGGTATTCCACAGTTTTGAAAATCAGTATTTTATTTGATCAATTATGTTATTTAACCTCATCTGCCATAAAAGTAGGTGGCATGTTTTTGCCACTTCTGGTTAGAAGAATTCCCACTAGTTAACCATCCCTGGGCTATTATTGTTCCTCATGAGATCAACTATTATCCCAGCATATCTCAAAATTCATATTTGGTTAAAACTTATGAAATTATATTTTAGGTTAAAGAATATCAAATAGCGTCAGGTCACATGGCTCAAACTTACAGATCACATTCTGTGTCTTGAACACCAGCATGGCAGCCAGGGATTCTGAGAGAAGGTTCTCCAGAAGAGGGAAAGTAGAGGTTGCCAGTTTCTTAGGGCCTGGGAACAGAAACTGGCCCAGCTTTACTTCAAACATTTTCTGTCTGTGAAGTCCTGTCACAGAACGTTCTCATGTTCAATGCAAGGGGACAATGGTGGTCTTGTCTTGCTGCCATCCTTCATGTTTGGCTCTCGTCTGAGGGCCTGTCTTCCCTTGGGTTTTAGGCTACTTGGTTTCCCTGAATTCTTAGTTCTCAGCTGGATCCAAGAATAAATGTGATTTTTTTAGTTTGTTCAACTTTTTTCCTTATTATTGGGGTATTACTAACATGCTTTCAAGTTCTATATCTTGGTTGGATGTTTAACTCTCTGGCTTTAGCAATTCTAGATTCTAGATGACAAAGGAATGGTGTCTGCAAAATGCTTTAAAAAAAAAAAAAGGATTGAGAATGAAAATTCTAGGAATTCCTTATTTAGCCAAATTATCATTTTAATGTATAAGAACAAGAAATAATAATTTAGCACTAAGTAAATTGACTTTGTATAATTTTTGAGAAAATAATTTGAGAATGTATTTCAGCAGAACAAAGGGGAAAACACAAAGTATGAATATATAAGGAACCAAGGCATGGTGGCTCTAATCTGGAAGATAAGTGATAGGAAATGTCAGAATAATTTCCAGCAGACCTAGAAATCAGTGAGTTCAGATTAGAACAATAGGTCATATATTAAGAAGAATGTGTGAAATATAGCAAACAAAATATAACATGACTTCCAGAATGATCAGGGTATTTGGATTCTTGATCTGAGTTTGTATGTATGTATGTATGTATTTAATTTTTTATCTGAGTTTTTAATGATAAGAATAATTTGGTTAAAGAATGGCATATTACCTGCACCTCTGTTACTATATTGCTTTTTATTCTACCCTGTACTATATGTACATGTTTTATCTTTCCAACCAGACAATAAGCCACCTTTCATCTTCTTATTGATGATAACTTAGTAAAAAGGCTCTTTTGATAGTAAAGAAATATAGTCAATCTTTTGATAAGTGTATAATTTAATCGACATGGTCTTTATAGACATGAGATACACACATTAAATTGATACAAATTGTAAACAGAAGATCAAAATGTTTAACTTCCCAGCTTGAAAACCATGGGATTTCAATAATACATTTTAATTTTATAATCATTAAAAATGTTGGAAATATTTTTTAGCTGGATGGGAATGAATGAAGACTTTGGTATTAGGATGGTGTGGGTTTGCCAATAGAGGTCTAAAGCCATAGAAATATATCCAGTTTGATCAACATGTGAGATCTGCAACATGACTCATCTGAATATGTAATATATTGTTTAAAGTAATTATGATCATTAGCTAAAATATAGCCAGCTTTAAAATGATCTCATCGATCTAAACAGGGAATACACTAAGACAAAATTAATGTAATCACAATTTACATTATTGATGAGGGCAGGTGGCTCCAATATGTCCATGCCATGAGAGACAAAAAATGGCTGAGGACCCATTCCAGTTTAAAGGAGACTCCAAGAGGGCGCCTGGGTGGCTCAGTTGGTTAAGCGACTGCCTTCGGCTCAGGTCATGATCCTGGAGTCCCTGGATCGAGTCCCGCATCGGGCTCCCTGCTCAGCAGGGAGTCTGCTTCTCCCTCTGACCCTCCCCCCTCTCATGTGCTTTCTCTCATTCTCTCTCTCAAATAAATAAATAAAATCTTTAAAAAAAAAAAAAAAAAAAGGAGACTCCAAGAGATATTACAACCAAATGCAATATCTGGTATAAAGGCCAGTATTGGATCAATTTGCAAAACTGGACCAGGGATGGTAGATCAAAGTGTTCTATCAATGTGTGTTTCCTGAAATGGTAACTGTACTGTCATTAAGAAAGAAGGTCCTTGTTCTTGGGACATGTACACTCAAGCAGTAAGAGCTGTGGAGGTATTACATCAGCAACTTACTCTCAAATGCTGGGTGTGAGCATGTCCACATGTGTGCACACAAACACAGCACATAAAGATGACATAATAACTAGTGAATCTGGTTGAGGGGTTTATGGCAACTCTTTGTACAATTCTTGAAGTTTTTCTATAAGCTTGAAATTATCTCCAAATAAAAGCTTAAAAATATTATCTCAGGGAAGATTGGCATAACATTATTTTAGGTTAACACTTATTTCCAAACTCCTTTTATTTATTGAAACCTGCCAGCACACTCGGGGTTCACCCTCGGCGCTTAACCCCTCTGCCATAATTATACACTTAGGAGGGGTGGGTGTGGGCTCCCAGTTGAAGTGATACTGAAAATTGCAAAACTCGGGGCGCCTGGGTGGCTTAGATGGTTAAGCGTCTGCCTTCGGCTCAGGTCGCCGTCCCAGGGTCCTGGGATCGAGTCCTGCATCAGGCTCCCTGCTAGGCGGGGAGCCTGCTTCTCCCTCTGCCGCTGCCTCTCTCTATCTCTCTCTCTGACTCTCATGAATAAATAAATAAAACAAACAAAAAAATATTAAAAAAAAAAGAAAATTGCAAAACTCTAGGTACTGCACAGTTACCTTTTAAAATGTTACATTTCATCCAGTCACACCCATGTGTGATGGCATTGCACTATTCGTAGTCTTTTAGAAAACTTAAAACTGCCTATTGAGTTCATACCTAGTTAAACTAAGGAAACCATGAAGATTTATGTCTTACGAAGTTAATTTTATCACAGAAGCCATGAGATTTGAGAAAATGATAAGATTGACAGAAATTATCATGATAAATTATGTATTTGCAGTCATTTTTAGAGACATTTTATTATTGAAAATAATAAAATAGTATTGGCTTGGAGTTTGTGTAAAATTTTCCCCAAAATGCAGACTGTCTTCCAAATACCTGAACAGAAGGCATTCAAATTAACAAAATGGTGCTTTCTTGGCTAGCCTAGAAATTTTTCTCTCTGGCTTCCCCCTCCTCCTTCTTCCCATACTCCCGAGGCCCTAATGCCAACAGAAGACTAAAATTCATCTGCACTCCACTTAATATGTGTAACCAGCTGTGATTTTATTTTTTGATGGTGCCACATGAAAAAACTTCTTTTCTTTCCTGAGCTATAGGTGTTAATTGGTATCTTTGTATCTTGCTAATTAAGTTCTAGCAACACCTTTCCCTCTTCCTCGTTTGCATTTAATGAGCTCCCTTGTTGTATTAATTTATTAGATAATTAGATAAAACAAAAAAAAGTTCATTTTTTTTTTAGGGATGGTTTTGGAAGTACACCTTAAATATTCAAAGACAGATAAAAATGTGTACATTTCAAGAAAAAAAATCAACTTAGGAAGATATATACTTAATATTAGTCTGTATACTCATACTGACATTTTTAATAATGTGATCATCAGGGCATATATAAAAAAAGAAAAGATTGATTCCAAAGCCCAGACAACAGCAATTGTTTTGTTTTAAGCAAAACAGAATCACATAATGGTACAACGTGATGTGCAACATGATGTGCAACCAGAAACCTTTGCAATATTTAAGCACAACAAACAAATTATCAGTTAAGCAATGTGCCCTCTGGACTCTAATTATCATTTTTATTTGCATGTTCATTTTCTATCTAAAATTTTTTAAGCCATTGGCCAGGTATTATTAAGTTTTTTGCTGTTTATTATGATGCCAGAATTTATTTGACAAACGAGGAATGGAAAAATTATTGGTGTACATTCAATTATTGGTGTACACACAATTATTGGTGTCATTGTTTAATAATGTCATACTTTTAGTTTGTCAGTAGTTAGAAAATTTTAGAAATCGTTTTAAGTGAGAATGTCCAGATGTCAGTGATTCCATTTTCCTCCTACTACTCAAACTGTTTCAGTCTTTCTTTCTTTCTTTTTTTTTTTAAAGATTTTGTTTATTTGAGAGAGAGAGAATGAGAGAGAGGGAGTACATGAGAGGGGGGAGGGTCAGAGGGAGAAGCAGACTCCCTGCCGAGCAGGGAGCCTGATGCGGGACTCGATCCAGGGACTCCAGGATCATGACCTGAGCCGAAGGCAGTCGCTTAACCAACTGAGCCACCCAGGCGCCCTGTTTCAGTCTTTCTAACTTGTCCAAAATCTTAGGAAAAGTCAATGAAGCCTCTCATTGTTCATTTTTGTCTTTGGTTGAGCAATGGATTCCACTGGACTGGCATATTCTAGCTGATCTTTTCGAAACCTAGACATTCAGTATTAAAAATTCTCACCTCTTCAATATCTATCGATTTTTAAGGTGAAGCAAACATCTAAAAGTCAACATTTCAAGCTGTAAGTATTAATACTAAGTAGATGGCATAGATCCAGTGAACAGTGAAATTGTATTTAGTGAATGACAAAAGGTACTTTAAAGCTGAAAGTCATAATAATATGCAGTCCTTCAGGTATTCTTTGATAGATATGACAAAAACGACTACCTTTTCTGCCCAATTTTGGTAACATTGAGCTTCCTGGCTGGGATTAGCGCATTTTAATAAGAAGTCTTAAAAACTGCAATAGCTAATTCCCCCAGGATATGATGCTGTCATTGCCTACTAAAGGAATAATACTAATATTTTTGGGCTTGTCCACATTTCATCGATACTTTGCTTGAGGGTAGAAACAGGATTGTAGAGAGGTTGTGAGCTTGGAAGCAAGATCAGTTTGTCTCTACTTGATCTCGCTGTGAAAAGCACTGGAGTAAAGACTCTTTCAGTGTCATTTGTAGTTCAAGAATTAGGAAAGAGAGTTTTTCTCCCCTGTACTCAGGAAGAACCAAAACCAAGCAATTGACATAGTGATCTAAAACTTCCATTGCTTTTGGTTTTGTTCTGGCCCCAATGCTAACTTAAATCCCCCATGACTGTACAAGTATGAAAGGGGCCAGAAGACCCAGGGAGGCAATTGAAGACACAGATAGCAGAGTTGTGAGAAGATTGTTTGCAGAAAATATTCTTCCCATGTGTGGACTTGGCCTTTGAAGCAAAGAATTACAACAGGAAATTAGGAATAGACTGGTGTAGCCTCATAAACAAGTACAAAATTGTGTCAGCACACCAAAATATTTCACTAGACTGCCCTTCCCCTAGGAGGCTCACAGGTGGTATAATAAATGAAATCAGCAATCCTTCCTACATGCCTAGCATGTATGATTATTTTGGCTCAGCCAACCATTAGTTATTTGTAAGCTGGGGCATAAATACAGACACTGGTTGAATATTTATGTACAGCTCCAGAACACACCTTCATTAATTTGTCTGCATATGGGGAATATGGCTACAGGGAGAATGGAAAATATTTACTTTGGGAGCCCTTACTGTGGTACATTAAATATGAATGTGCTCCTGGTGTGGGGGGTCCTGGAACCCTTGGTAGGTGTTGGGTCCCTACTGACTCTTTATCATTTACTCTCTTCCTACAACTGAACATAAACTGAAAAGCTGCCTTTTGCATTTCACAAATTATGATACTGCCAGCCTCATCCTATAAGAAATTCCCTAAGTTTTTATCCAGACATAATATTTTTTATTAGCTAACTTGAAGCAAGTCTCCCCTTAGAGCCCAACTAAACATGACACGAAATGTTCTTCTGACTCTGTAGCAGAATAACAATCTGAGATGGCTTTCTTTTTCACTGAACAATAAAATTAACCAGTTATTGAATTTATATTGTCATTAGAGAGTCTTTGTTACTGTTCTTGTAACAAAAGAAAATACTCAACGAATAAATAAACATAAAAGTGAACACAGAAAATAATTTCTTTTAATGTGCAGGTTTTCTGGATATTAGATTTGGAATGGGCTCATGAAAATTGGTCTCAATGTCAAAGATTCAATGCCGTAAGAAAAGCTATTCCCCAAAGAACTCTAATTTTAAACTTTCTTCTACTTTATTGGATTAATTCTACAGACCTCATTATCCTTTTGTATAAAGAATAATTATAGTGATCTGCCAGAGGATAATACTTGAGTGTATTTCCTAAAATCTGGTAGAGATCTTCTTAAAATTTTATTCCACTCTGAATCTTTCTGGGTATCTGTCAATCCTGAGATGTTTTTCCCAAACTTAGATTAGTTTTCTAAATCACTCAGCTTTCTCTGATCCAAAGTAATGCAGCCACTGATTTGTGTAAAGAATTTTGCCTTGACTCTCTTGAGTCCCTTAAGAAGGGACACTAACATTTTGTAATATTTAAGGGTGGAGAAATGAAGTGGCATCTCAGACTACCCGCCTTGTTCATAGGTAAGCTTGGAATCATAAAATAATGTATCTGACCAAGACCTCAGAAGTGATTAAACCCAATAGATTTGCCAACAGAAGCGTATTCTAGAATTACCTGGGGAGTTATGTGAAAGGTTTCTGGGCTCCACCTTTAACCTTCTAGGTAGAAAAATGTCAGTAGTTTTGAAAGTAATTCCCTGTAATTCTATTGAATCTGTATCAATCTGGTATGATTCCTTAATTTAAAAAAGAAAGCTGTTTTTTTTGTTGTTTTGTTTATATCATTTATCCAGAGGTAATGTGTGTTAGTGGCAAAGAAGAAAATGTTTTTTGAACCCCTAATTCAGTGCTATACAAAATGTCTTAAGAAGAACTGGTAGGAGAAAAAAAAAAAAAAGAAGAAGAACTGGTAGGGAGTATGTTCCGTATTGTTTTCCTGCATAAGTGTAGTCAAATAGGATATTTTGGATATTTGGTCAAATGGGATGTTTCATCTATAAGATGAAAGTTAGCTTCAACTAATCTCATTAGGCTAAGATGAACAGTTTGAAAACATTTATTTGGAATATATTAGTGAACTCTTAAAACAAAACAAAACTGCAAGCCCTGTTTGTGAGAGACAGAGAGACAGACTTTGTTGAAATGCAAAATGGTCTTGGAAAGTTTAATGGAATAAAAACAGAATGGCAATGTGTCATTTTTCCAGAGGGGGTGGTATTGCCTTGGCTCAGAGCATGAGAGTCGACATTGACCTCTTCTGAAGGAGAAAGACAGTGACAGTCTAGTCCCAAGTTCACTCCAGAGTGGAGGATCAGCAGTGTGTATTGTGATTAATTTCTTGAAAGAAAGGTATGTTGGGGATTACAGTAAGAATACATTTGGATTGCTGGGGTGCCTGGGTGGCTCAGTTGGTTAAGAATACATTTGGATTGCATTATTCCAGGTATGAGACTATTCTGAAAACAATAGGAAGGGTACACGGGTTGTGGCAACCATGTGGTACGCTAGAGACCCATATCGGTTAGGGATATGCTTGGCTACATCTACAGGTAGCACATGTGTCAATAGACGGTGGCTTGAAGAAGGTGGGTGTTTATTCTTCTCATGGAAAAAAGCATCTGAAGTGAAACACTCCAGGCCTGGTTTCTCAGTCCCCTTTCCTATACTTTTTGATGTTCCTCCATTATAGGGCCTTGAAATTAAAACAATTAAATGCAGTATCCCTCACCCTCAGAACTAAGGGCATCATCACATAATTATAGCTTTAAGATGATAGGATTCAGGGCGCCTGGGTGGCTCAGTTGGTTAAGCGACTGCCTTCGGCTCAGGTCATGATCCTGGAGTCCCGGGATCGAGTCCCGCATCAGGCTCCCTGCTCAGCGGGGAGTCTGTTTCTCCCTCTGACCCTCCCCCTTCTCGTGCTCTCTCTTTCTCATTCTCTCTCTCAAATAAATAAATAAAATCTTTAAAAAAAAAGATGATAGGATTCATAATAATATGTAATAGGGCTTGTAGGAGAAAGAAAAGTATGTGTTGGGTGCCTGGGTGGCTCAGTTGGTTGAGCGACTGCCTTCGGCTCAGGTCATGATCCTGGAGTCCCAGGATCGAGTCCCGCATTGGGCTCCCTGCTCAGTGGGGAGTCTGCTTCTCCCTCTGACCCTCCTCCCCTCTTGCTCTCTCTCATTCTCTCTCTCTCTCAAATAAATAAATAAAATCTTTAAAAAAAAAAAAAAGAAAAGTATGTGAAGGAAGCGAGATGACCTTCAAAAATACTGAAATTGTAGTTTAAGGTATTAAGAGACAAAACCAGATGATGGTAGACAGAATGAAGAAGGCCCCTTAAATCAGACAATTAGAAAAAAGCTAAATACTTCTCTTTTTTTAAAAAAAATGTTTTAGTTAGTTGATTAGGGACATAAAAAGTCAGTTTAAGAAATGTAACTGAGAACTTACAGCTGTACGTCTTTCTTTATCAAATATTGCCATGATCATGCTGCATAATCATTGGTCCAAAAATTTCATGATTTAAAACAACAAATATTTATTCTCAAGCTCTCCGTTCTGTGGTTGGCTGAGTTTTGGTTACTGTTGACTTGGCTCAGCTCAGTGGGTGGATATGCTTCAGGCTACAAGTTGGCTGAGTTTGGTGTATCATGTTTAAGACAAGTCTGAAGTGATGGGAGCAGCCCAACCCATGATATGTTCTCATGCAGTGACAGAAGCTCAGGGCAAATGCTCTGTGAGCCCACTTGACTAAGTCAAAAGAGGAGGGTTGAGGAAGTCAACACCACCTGTCATGAAGCCAGGACAAGGCTGTTAATGTATGTATACTACTACGACAGCAGAAGAGAGTATTGAAAACTTCATGGCATTCATACGAAATCATAAATACAAAGGTCTACTTAAAACTTAAGCTGTCTATCTCAAATGTATTTTTTTAAACAATGAGGTTATCACTATAGAATGTATGCAGTGGTTGAAAGAAAAATTGCTTTGGTGTTGGGGAAAGTGTCTTCCAGGTAGAAGAGAATACAGCAACAGTCATTCCAAGCTGGACCCATGTCTCCTAGGGGATACTGGCCAGAGAGGATTCTACTAACAGAAATTAAGGACTGGGAATTGAGATGGGGACACTGGCCTAGCTCCTCCTGGGGGAGAATTTTCTAATCTCCAGTAGAAATACAATCATCAGTCATCACAAAGGCCACAGACCCTGAATTAACTGTGATTTGATATACAATTCATTCTTAACTATTCTGTGTTTATCTAGCACTTTGTTTAGATCTTAGCACTTATCTGCATGTATCATAGGCCTTTTTAAATGATATTTTTTCTTACTAATTTAGAGAGAGTAGGGTTTGCTGTTGTTTTTATACAGAGTCAATAGTTAGTATTTATTTGGTGATGAAGTCATGTTTAGTTTACTGTTAGTACCTTTGAAGGTACTGAGCTAAAAGATTCCCTTTGTGTTTTGTCACGATGTCTGAATTGACATAATTGTATTTACTGTCATTTTTCTTGTCCTCTGAATGGCTGACAAAGAGCTCCACTCACTGATGGTGCGGGGCTACGAGAAATTTAGAAAGCCATTTACTTTTAGAAAGATGAGACAAAACTTATAAGAAATTTAGATAACTATTCACTTTTATACAAATGGCATGAATCTTAAGCTATATTTTCTTATATTGTAAATTACAGTATTTAAATTGCATTAAATTGTATAAAATTGTATTTTTCTCAATATTGTTATTTTTTGCAACATTAGGATAACTTCCCCATTTTTTAGACTCTTGAATTCCATTGTAGGTATCTTATTTTCAACTCATGAAATACCTTTTATAAATATTAGATTCTTATATCCTTCGCCTTGTCTGGGAGACTGAGCCTTTACTTATACAATGTGGGTGTTCCAATAGCTGGTTCAAAAGAATGATTCAGTAATAATAATCATATCTGTTAACATGATTAACATATGAGCCTGAATCACTGAAGAGTCAGGTCACTTAATTTGTCCAATCCAGTTTATAAAGTTACTATCAAAATGCGCTAGCTTTAGAAGGGACATCAAAGGGGATCTGCTGTAACTTCACGTTAAAGTCAGGATTGTCATCACCAGCATTATAAAGCCCTGGTAACATTCTCATTAGGTATGTAGATTAGAAAGAAATCTTTGAGTGACATTTGTAAGGAATAATGTTAAAGGTGAAAAAGGATGTGACTTAAGATGGGGAAAGAAAGTAATGTAAATTGAAAGCATAAAAAGTTCATAGGAGGAATTCACCAGAGCAAAAGTCGCAAGTAACATGAAGAGTAAAGCAAATATAACTGCCTAAAATATGTCACAAAACAGAACACATAAAAGCGACAAGTGGGTGATGCTAACAATGGCAGGAGAATTAAGCCCAGACAATATTATTACTCCCTAAATGTGATAATGATCATTTATTATCTGACGTGTATGATCAGTTAGATAATTCTAGTTTAAAAAATTCAGTGACTTACACAGAAAAGGGCATAGGGCATATAAGAAAAGCATGTGCAACTTCTATTATCAAGGTGACATTATTATGAGCCATTAAATAAAATTGCCAGGAAGGATTTATTCAATTGTTCATGGCAAGTGTAGATGTATCCTGGGCAGTCAACTTCTCAACTTATGGTTCCTTTTTGTTTTTGCCATATCTTAAATTGGGGAAAAATGATTTATTATTCACTTTTTTTTCCTGAGATGTCAATATAAAACTGCGATCTTATTAAACAATAAGTGAATTTTGCTTTGATTCATGCAACTACAGTGCTTGGTAAAGAGAAAGTGACCTTAACAATGGGATTAGATTTTTGTTGACCTGATGGGGTTATCTTACTAAGGTATTTGGCTTTTTCTGTATTCATACTAACACTGTTATTCTGATTATTTTCATATTGCCTTGTTCCCACTGGTGGAACACTTAAATAATGAGAAACAGGATTCAGGGGAAATGTAATATTCTGTAGTTTTCTTGTGCAGATTTCCTCTTCAGTCAGTGCATGCTCAGCTGGAAGAAATAATTTGTCAAGTATTCTTCCTCACCAAACAGTGGTGATATTCCTTGAAAGAATTTTCACACTAAAAACATCCATTAGTTTTGTGTTGACAGCACAAGTCAATCCCAATGTCTTTGGACCCTGAATTACTCTAAGGAGCACAGTCAGAAGGAACAAGACAAACTTAGTTTTGCAATGTCATCCATCAATCTAATGGCAAAGCAGGTGTATCAGTTTTAATGCATAGTTTCTGTCCAGTTATCTGTTCTCTTCTTTTTGATGTTGGTTTCATAATAAGGCTGGCTCTCCTCATGCATCTGAAATGGTTGCTAGCATCCTCTAAGGGAATGTGCCTCTTTATTAGCATCTACTCTGAGAGAGTGAATATGTTTTTCCCAGTATCTTTGACTCAGAAAATTTCTGATTGGACAGATGCACACCCCTGAACCAGTCATTTTGGCCACAGGAAAACAGTATGATAATTGGCTCACCTAGAATCCCATGATTAGAGATAGTTTCACCCAAGACACGGAGATTTCAAGTGAGGGAGGATGGTTCCCTGAGCAAAATTAACCTAATGCTATTACAGAATTGGGGGATGCATGCTAAGAGGCAAACAATAAAAACATCATGATTATGAGCCAGATCAGCTGGCCCCAGATAGTCTACTTTTTTTGTTTCATCATATCAGAAAAATCTGCTATGATTCAGAGCTCACCCAATAAATACAGTTCCCTTCCATGAAAGCCATTGGCCACATAACCGCAGAGTAGCTATGGCCAAGTTGTTCTCATTTGAGCCTTTAGCCATATTCATGTCTAAAGCTAATGAGTTAACGCTGTATATATATTTCTTTGCCTCTCTACATGCCATCATAGTCAAATATGTCCTGAGATCCAGCCATGTGTGAGAAAATATGGACATGAATGGATTTATAGAATGTGGTTTCCATAGAGCATTAATATCCTCACTAACTCTTGAAGGATGAATGGAAACGATCCATGCAGACAATAGGAGAAAGCTACAAAGCAAGGTGAGAAGCAATGCCAACAAGAAGAATAAAATAGCATGGCATTTTCAAAGTGCAAGTCACTCTATTGCTTAAGCTGAGAGTGTGGGAGTTTAAGAGGTAATTGTTGGTAGGAATGAGATCTTGAAGAGCTTGCATAACCCGAGTAAAATCTGGAGGTCAATTTTATCATGAGTGGGGCACCACCAGAAGAATTCTCATAGATGATCAACATTATTGTTTTCACCTATATGAGAATTCATTTCGCAACAGTGTGGAGCATCACTTGGCAGGCAAGAATTCTACCACTGAACCACCCATGCTGAGCATCACTTGGAAATAGAAAGAACATCAGTGAAGCAGTATGGAGACTATTTGCAAATTCCAAAGGACAAAGTCTAAAGCAAGAAGGCAGTATTAGGTTTGATGAGGTACAAAAAGATGCAGGTGCTCTTTAGTAGGGTCTATGGGAGAAAATTAAATATAGTGGACAAGGAAGAGAGAAGCAAGAGAGCATGATCTCATCCTCTCATTTACTGTGTTGATTGGTAGTGTAGTGCATTAATAGAAACAGATTATACTTGGAAAAGGCTTGGCAAAGGAATGAGTTTCATTTTAAATACACTGAGTTTGAAGTATGTGAGACATTTATGTTGGGATGTCTAATAGGCAGCTTAATACATTTGTCTAGAGGCCTGTAGAAAAATAAAAGTGTAGGAGTTAACTGTCTCTCTGAGGGTCATCGGTATGTGCCAGTCAAAGCAGTGAGAATGAGTGAGGTCATCAACGGAGGGCATTTTGAACAAGTAAGCAAACAGAAGACATTTGGGTCATGCTCAATATTTAAGGAATCGATCAAAGACAAGGAGTCAGTCAAGCTGGAGAATAAGAAAGACATTAGGTAAATAGGAGAGAAGGAAGGAGTAGATAGTGGAAGCTAAAGGAGGAGCATATTTGAGGAGAAGGAAGTGGTCAGCAGTAGAATAAACAGACACTGAGGAAAAAAGGCAATCATGTATTTGTCAGACCCAGCCATGCCCATCTCCAGTCATTACGTAGAACAGATTCATATTTGAAGTTAAAATTTCTTTTGAAAGTAGATCTCTTAACTGAACGTTTTCTTTTTTTTTTTTTAAGGTGATTTACTGATTCTTAGAATCACACAATGCTGCCACTAAGATTTCTTAAGAGATCTCCAAGCCTTATCCTGTATTTTCACACATCAAAATTCTGAGGTGCAGAGTATGTCAGGACCTATTCAAGGTTATGCAGTTAGCTGAAAACTGGGTCAGGACTAGAATTCCATTACCTTGATTTCAGTCTATTTCTAGAATCTTTAATAACTTCCCCTCCAAACATAAACCATGATTTTGTTTTTTTTAAGCAGATAAACTCTTTTATATCAAGTCCTCCATTTTTTGGATCCTTTCATTGTTATGAGCTATCAGTTCTTCCAGAGAGCCTTCCCTTTTGTTCTGAGCCTGTATATCAAGAACACCAATCACTTCTCTCTTGTCAGTATAATTGATCTCATCACCTTTTGTCCTTCACCTCTACCTGACCCCGAAGCCTACACGTCAAGAATGATCCTAGGTTCTCTCTTATTGATTTCCATACCTCCAACACATTGTTGCTAGGCACAATGCTGGAATTAATGTAAATTGGTTCTGATTCCAATTCTCACAATTTAAACCCTTCTTGAGTCCACAGTGCTGTATAGAAAATATTTTCCTATGCTTGCTCAGTATTTGCCATGATTTTCGGATGTGGCTATACGTTCCCTAATTTTTAAATTCTATTCCCAAGCTCACCTTCCTTGAGATTTAAAATAAACTTCACTGGCTATGTCACAGAGATAGCAAACACATACAGGTAGGAACACTTCCAGCTGGGTTCCTGTCACCTACAAACTTGCCTAGAATCACACCAATTTATATACTTCCTCCTACCTTCCATTTTATCACCCTTTCCATTGTCAGTGTCAATCCATTTAAACTTTTCCAACTGCTTTAAGAATCTTGCTTCATCAAAAAAAGGAAAGGGGTGGGGGAGGGCACCTGGGTGTTTTAGTTGGTTAAGCCTCTGACTCTTGATTTGGGATCAGGTCATGATCTCTGGGTCTTGAAATCGAGCCCCACATCGGGCTCCACACTTGGCATAGAGCCTGCTTAAAATTCTTTTTCTTCCTCTCCCTTGATCCCTCCCCCACCTCCCTTAAAACAAACAAACAAAAGAAGTGTTGCAGGGAGTTAGAAATATTTACTGATGCTCAGGCCCCACAAGACCAATTAAATGATCATCTTTTTTGGGGTGAAGTCCAAGCATTAGTATTTTTAGAAATCTCTCCATGTCATTCTGATGTATAGTAAAGGTGGAGATCTATGAGCTACACTGACACAGGATAAAGTGAGGAGAAAAACTAGAACCATTCTTAAGGAAAGGATTTCATGAGGTTCAATAAATGACATCAATGAGGAAAGGGGAGACAACTCAAAGAGAAAAGATTGTGCATAAAAAATGCACTAAGACGGAGTTTGGAGGTGAGAATGGGGAGAAAAGACCATGTAATCCTTTCTTCTAGCTCAAAAATGATGGGACTCTACAGGAACTAAAATGTCCTTGAAGAAGAACCACATTTCAGTCAGTGCAGAGTGGTAGGGATCTTTCTATAAAATTTGAAAATGCAAAACAGTTTCTTCAGAGTGGAACAGATTCTCAAAGTCACAAATAAAAATAGTGGTTAGGAGCTAACCTGTAATGGAAAGATGATCACAAAAGGGAAACATAGGCAAATAGAGTGCTCAAAGTAGCAGGGCACCGATGGGCAATGTGTAGGGACTGCACGGATTTGACCTTCACATTTCTGTTCAGTGGGGCCCACTGTTGCTTAGATTTGAACCCAGAGAGCACTCTGTCATAGACATTTAAAGACACTTAAATTTCCTCTTCCATCTGGAAAAGGATGGGAAGGTGGGGATTGTATGGGGAACGTAAGTGAAGGTGGTACAGAGAGAGTGATAAAGGCCGTGGATAACTGGCTGTGGAAATCCCTGTACTTGTTCATCAGGAAGGAACCTCCATAAAAATGATTTTGACAAACACCTGCTACAGAAAAATTGAATTTAGGCAAGTATGTAAGTATGAACTAAGAATTTTCAACATAACATCACTGATACTTTCAAGCTGCGTGTGTGTGTGTGCACCTGCTCATGCCAGTTTATGACAAGAATGGGAGATTCAAAAGTAAAATATCAGCAGAATGTGGAAACTGAACTTAGAATGCACCTGAATGGGCCTTTTCTTTCCCATACCTGCCGAAGTGTTTCTCCACAGTACTTGGTAAGATATCCCTGAAGGTCATAGCGATAACTCCACCATGTGGCATTCACATATAGTTTGGGCCAACATAAAAATAGCAGCTCGGATTTATAGAGTCTTTACAGCAGGTACTCTGCTAAGGGCTTCGTGAGGAATTGTTCAATTAGTATTCTAATAATATGCTTAAAGCTTTCTTTTCATAGTAAGATAATTTACTCTTATTTAATGTCTTTATTCTTTTTGTTAATCCTGAATTAAAAAATCATTTGAGATGTCATTAATGATACTTATTTTTTCTGAGTATCATTCCTATCTGAGCCTCTCAGTCAAAAGGCTTATGCTCAAAATTGGCTAAAACCTGTTAGTAACATGGTTTTCTGACTGTTGTTTTAACAGCATTTATTTTAGGACAAGATGTGCTATGTATTACAGTTGTGTTTTGGAAAAGTGACTGAGGGTGACAGGAATTAATTGACAACAATCCTCCAAATGGAATTTATATGTTGGAGATTAAGAAATCAAAATTCCTGAAACACGAAAGTATATAATTGCACAGTATCACTTTATAATGAAATTTTCCTGGAGGCTTCATGATAAAGTTAGGTTTTTGAGCTGTATCTTAATAGATCAGTAATTTTCCATGGGAGTGAAAAGAGGAAAGAAATCTTAGGTGAAGGCTAAGAATTAACACACATTTAGGATAGCCCCAAAGCCTAGATTTGTTGGTATGGAGCTTTCACAGAGGCAGGGTGAAAGTTAAGGTCAGAAAGAGTGAATTGTGGAGTCTCTAAAATAAGATCACGGACTTTGAGTTTCGTGGGCACTGGGCAACCCCTGAAAAGCATCTAGCTCTTGTGTTCTAGTGCAGAATGTTGGCATTAGGGACAGGAGGAAGGCCAAGAAGCCTGAATGAACAGTTCTTAGCAATTCCATGAGCAGGGAAGAGAAAGCCCAAGATTTTCATTCTGATTAGGTGATGGAGACCTGATGCCAAATAAGTGGATAAGGAGGGGAATGGGGACACTTAATATAACTGAATTCTTCTATGAAGTGGGAAAAATGGTTTCAGTCATCTATCAGGTCCTCAACATATTAAGAGACTTCTCAGTTTTCTGGAGTCTCATGTTCCTGCACTTACTGATTTTGCCATTTGGGAAGATGACACAAATCAATATAGAACTTCACTGGATTATATTTGTGATAGGTCTTGTTTTTCAAATGGCTTATGAAAAACTTAGATTGTTTTCAGATCGAAAGGACTTGACATCTAGCTTTTAACATCTAAGGCTGTACGCTAGTATAGCTTCTCAGCTCATTTGAATATTTTGTGACATTTTCTCATGCTCTATATCACATCTGTATTCCTGCTGTTTCGTATAACTCAACCTTAGTTTTGAATATCATGATTTAAATACTCATAAAATATCACTAAAGAAACCTTGAAGCTCTAAGAAATACAATGAATGATCAGTGTCTTCCAACTCAAGATAATATATATGAATAGTTTTCTACCCACTTAATTCCGCTCAGAATCTTAAAGCTCAGCCCATGTTTCAAAAATGAAGTAAAATACAGCTGCTCCTTGTAAAATACAGCTTTCTTGTACTGGGAATGCTGATAAATTGTAAACTGTACCTATGAAATATATTTCATTACAATTTTAAGCGGTTTGAGAATCTTACTCTTACTTGGGTCACTTGCTTAGGTAGTTTTGGATGCTTTAATGAATTGCCTTTACCTTCACTTCTGCTTTCCAAATGAGTCCCTATAACAGTTAATTTTTATTTTCCGTTTTCATTATTGGGCTAAAGTTTTCAGGAGACTGGTTAATTTTTATAGTTTTTACTCTGATTTGTGATATTTATCAACATAAATTAGTTTTCAACAACTTTGTATCTTGAGGTTATTAGTGCATGTTCTAACATAAGAGTCTGAAATGTAATACATTTTCATCAGCCTGAATCTGAAGGAATGAACTACAATTACATACACACATACATGAAGGAAAAAAGGACCCAGAATGAACAGTTTAGGCCATTTTATTTTACTAAGCCTCTAACAGGGTACAAATGTTCACTTTCTTCCTTGGAAGTTAGTATTAATTAAGGAGACAATATCTCCTTCAACAAAATAAATGTCGTATTTTGAGTGAACTAACATAATAAAATTTATTTCTTGCTCATGTCAAATGGCCAGGTGTCCTTTGGGAGATCCAAACTCTGTGAGACCTCTGTTCTTTTATATCAGCTCTGTAAGACTTCCATTGCATTACTTGGTATATGTATCTGTGTGTCTCTTTAATGTTAAAATTAAAATAAAGGAAATGTTTAAGTGCTATAGAGGTATACTGGAATAATCATCAAATAAAATGTATCAGTTTACGCAGATTATCCTCATATCTCACTGGTTTATAAAAATAGATTCTTATTTCCCATTCATGGGATATGTTCACAACTCATCCGCTAAGTCTTTGGTCCTAGTGTCTTCTTTGCTCTTGGATTCAGATTGAAGCAGTAGCCCCGTCCTTGGGTCACTGAAATACTGGAAAAAGAATATAGGAGAAACAGAAGAAACACGTGATGACTCTCGAGGGACTATCCTTCCTTTCTGCTCACATTGCCTTGGCCAAAGCCAGTCACATGGTCAAGCCTGATGTCATCAGGGTAAGAAGGTTTGATCTTCCAGCAGGACAAGGCGGTGAATACAATGGATCCATCCTATAACCTACTGCAATGGATTAAGCTAAATATGATATTTATTAAATCTGTGTTACTAAACTACACATAACTACACAGTGGTTTCTTTTTGTATTATTTGTAATGTTAATACATAAAAACATTAAGAAGAGTTTGTTATATTCCTGTAATAAAATTTTACTTTGTCTTTCATCTATTATGGAAATCCCAATAATCTTCTGACAATCTTCTTTCCTTTTTGTAATTGTTGATTAATGACAGTGGAATCTGTTTCAGATCTACAACTTTTGTCTAAAAACAAAGAAATCAGAGACAAATCCAGACATATTGTAGTTAGTGTTTCAGGAACATAAAAAAACAAACAAACAAACAAAAAAAACAACTTTAAAATTAAAGGGAAAGTGACATGTGTGTTTGTTTCCTGATTAAAGAATCATATTTGTCAGTCCTCCCCAGGCTGCATCCTCAGTGATGGCCATCTGAGAGCCTGCTGTCATGCTAACCATGCTAATCACTTGTAAGATGATATCTCAACCCTTCCGTCTCAACCCTTCCGTCCCAAAGAAACAAGAAGTTCTCAACTTCCTATCTGCCCCTCACAAGTCATCCTTTCTCTATACTTTTAATATTGAGTTCTACAGTAACCCATCTATCCCTGTCCTCCAGGGGTGGTTGTATTACTGGTGTAAGATCTTTCTCATTTATCTGCATCTTTTCCCTTTTCCTATGATTATGGTAATGCCACTCTTACCCTGAAGGAAGGAACAAAACCCTTCCCTTGAAGCTCTTTATCAGTAAATATTTTTGGCTCTGTGGACCGACCGTATTGGTTTCTATCACCTTACTCCGCTGTGTTGTTGTAGAGAAAACAGCTGTGATGATACATAAATGAATGGGCATGGCTATTTCCAATAAATCTCCATAGAAACAGGTGACCCAGTGGGGCTATAGTTTGGTGACTCCTCTACATTTTTCATTTTTCTAGTAAATCCCCCCCTTTTTTTCCTGTCAGCCTTCTCAGAAAAGATTATAATTCTCACGGTTTCCAGATTCTGTCCCCAGTTTCATGCTTCAGAACTCTGCAATCGGATTCCCATACCCTATTTCCTGAAAACTTCCTGGCAAGAGTGACTTTCTAATTGAGTCATCGTGGGGGTCCTCTTCATTTTGGGTCTTGCCATTTTTGACTTCTCTCTGGAATCTGGGAAACTGTGTACCCTTGTTTTTCTTCCACTTACCAGTGTTTCTTCTCAGGATCTTTGTCGTAAAGAATGGCTTTAACTCTAGGTGGCTAAAAAAACGCAACACAGTGAAACAAAACAACAGTGACTAAAACAAACCAACAAGATTGTTTTCTCACCCATCTCAATCTGGAGTTAAGGAGCTCAGAGCTGGCGCAGCTGTTTGACATTGTCAGAGGTTTAGGTACTTTCCATCTCTTGCTTCATCTTCCTTATCATTTTGGCTTTTGTTTTCATGTTTGCTACCTTGTGGCAATTTTGCAGGACATACCATGGATAGTCCTCATGTCTCTATGTAAGATGGAGAGGAAGAGATAAAAGCTAGTAAAAGTTCCCTGTGTTCTCTTTTATCAGGAAAGAGAAAGTGTTCCTAAGGACCCCCACAGTACATTCTTCTTAGATGTCATTCATTTGCCTGAATTACAACCAGCCTGATATGATGGGCTGGAACCTGGACACTCCTAGGTGAAAGAGAAGCTGGGGAGGTTAATATTTTTAGCCAGGCCTATCACTCCTCTTTCAAAATTTGTTTTTCATAGGAAGAAAGAGTTGAATGAATTTTGGTTAAATAGTTAACATTGTCTACTACGGTGACCTTTGTAGGATCTTTTGCCTCCTATAACTCCCTATGTCATAGTTAGGGTTCCAGAAATTTGCACTCTGACCCCTCATGCTGTTAATCTGCATGCTATCCCTGGGCAGTCTCACGTACTGTTGTGATTTTAGACATGCTATTGATGCTCAGATATTTCTGGCTAAAATTTTAGTATCTTATGTCCATCTTCTGTGGGGTTTCCCCTTCTGCTTTTCCCACATGGTTTTAAAACAGAAGATATTCTAGATTTAATGCCTTCCCTTTAAGCTGCTATTCCTCATGTTAGGCCCAACTTGGTTGTAACACTATCAATAAAACCAATCAGCCAAGAAACTTAGCTTTCACCTCCTTCAAGCTCTACACTGCCAAGTCCCATTTAGAAAGTCTCCTAACCTTCCTTGAGGCTATTAACTCCATTTTGAACCACTGTCATTCTTGTGAACACTTTCTTGGTTAAGACTTATTTCATTTCTTGATCTGTCAGTTGAGGAATAAGTTCTTACCTGTTTTTTTTTTTTTTCCTTCTTCTTATTTTTACTGCCATCAGAATAATCCTCCTAAAGTACAAATCCTCTCCTCACCTAAAATCCTGCGGTGGCTTTTCATAGTTCACTGTGGGCCACCCAGACCATCCCTCAATTATCTCTGCCACTGTATTGCTGATGACTTCCAAGTCCTTCTCTCGCACCAGACCCTTTCTGAAATCTCGATTAGGTCTAATTGGACATATTTGCAGGATGTCTTCCAGACCTTCCAAAGTTTAAAACTTAACCCGTTCCCTTCAGATACTAAGTCCCCCCTTTGCCGACTGCCCTGCTCTCCTAGGGGCTTCACCAGCCACTCCGTTTCTCGGTTCCATGGCACTCACCTTCTGTTTCCCCCTACGTCACCAGGAACTGCCCTCATGGTCATTTCGTCACACAGTGTGGCTGACCCATGCTCTCCGTACCCCAAGGTGTGCTCACTCCACTCTCTTCTGCCTACCACAGCCTGATTCAGGCCACTGTAATCACTTGCCAGGAATACAGTCATAGCGCTTCGGTCTTTTCCATCTTTTATTTTGTTACCCATTCTAGACATTTTCTTTTTCTACAGTGGAACTAAGATCATATCTTTCAGTTTAAATAATTCAGTGTTTGGCCACCGTCCTCCAAACGAGGTGTAAACTACTCACCCTAGTTGACAGAATTCTTCCGGACCCGACCCCACATCCACCTTCACAGATGTTCTGAATACTCCCCGTCTGTAATCCCCTTCCCATCAGCAGGGTCCCTTCAGCAGATTCACCGCCATCACTTTCCCTGTCACTCCACGGCCACGGTTTTAACTCCACACTGTAACTGCCGGAGTACATGTCTGAATCACCCACCTCTCCATGCGATCGTGGGCCCATGATCTCTATCATGACTGCCAGTGTGTCTCCTGCACTCTGGCCGGGGACGACCCATCGTGATGTCACCAGTCTTAGCCCTCCTCCGAAGGTTCTCTGGCGTTTTCTCTTCGGGGAAAGGATACTCACTTTGTGCTTTCAGGGCTTTGCATATTGTGTTCTCTTTGCCTGTAAGCCTCTGCTTTTCTGGCCTGCTTGGAAAATTGTCACTTCACAAAACAGAAGAAGACATCTGCCATGTCGACAGTAAGAGCTGTAACGACCATTGCATGGTTTTTCTATTGTACTTTCCCCTTTTTGTTTGAGAACCATGTGTTTCAAACAGAGGCTACTCTTTCAATCTGGATTCTAGAGTGGGAAGGCATGAGGAGCAAACCCATAGCCAACCTACAGCAGAAAGGAAAAATGAACGAGGAATGAATGATTGTTGTAAGCTCTGAGATTTGGGGGTTATTGAATCGTGTACCACAACCTAAGGAAAACTGACAAAACCAGACAATATTATTATTTAAATTCAGCCTCCATCTAGTGTATTAGCCTTCTATTGATGCATGCTAGCAGGAAATGTGAGCATATTTCCAAGGTTGGGGGGGGAATCCTTCCCCCCCCCCTTAGATGTAAAGTAAATTATGAGTCTTGATTTCCTATGTATGGTTGCTATTAGCTTCAACTGTGCAGAAGTCTCTTCACTTAAAGGAAAAATAAAAACTGAAAGCCACCCAGAGTACTCTGCACTCTGTTCGTCATGTGACTGTTACTGACAAACTGCTTATAATAAGCTTTACAAAAATAGTTTTCCTCTCTCCATTTCCAGTTCCTCGGCTCCCATGGACTCCTCCACCTTCTTGGCTGTGTTTCCATCCCATGTGCACTTCCACAGTGTTTCATGTACTGAGCAATATACATGCCTCTCGAGGCAGAGCTTTTTCATTTCTCAGTTTGCTAGAGGACCCCTTATCATTTAACTTCTGAATCATTCCAGCCTTCCTAAAATATTAACATCTGTGGCTTCAGTGGCCGCAATTTCATATTTTTCCTGCTTCCGTTCCAGATTAGTATCTATCCTTAAATGTGTTCCTTCACAAATGAATAATTAAGCAAGTATTTAACATGTTTAGCTGGAGGTCTCAAGATACATCTCAAACTTCCTATCTCTAAAACAAGTCTCATGATTTTTCACCCATGAATGGAGATCTACTACTATCAATTAGGTTTTTTGCTTCAGCACTTCATGTAATCATGCAGTAGGTGCTCTGTCATGTCTGGCTTCTCTCACTCAGCACAGTGGTTTTGAGGTTCATCCATGTTGTGTCAGTTGTTTGCTCTTTTTTATGGTTGAGTAGTAATTAATCATATATCCATTTGGGATTATGCTTAATGAAGTTCTATGAAAATTAATGTAGAATTCTTTTTGTGTACACATTTTCATTTCTCTCAGAGAAATACTTAGCAGTGGAATTTCTAGGTCATGTAGTGTAATAGAAAATGCCTGCTTCTCCCTCTCCCACTCCCCTTGCTTGTGTTCCCTCTCTCGCTGTGTCACTCTCTGTCAAATGAATAAACAAAATCTTAAAAAAAAAAAGTATTTTAACCAGGTGATATGTGATGGGTTACAATTCATTGCATTTAGTAGTATTATTATTATCATCACTATTATAATCACAATAATAGTTATTAGCGGTTGTTTATAGCAGGAAGGCTAGTCCTAGAGCAGTTACTTTGCCATAATGAAGACTGCAATTTTCTATTTACTGACAGTTTGATAACATTTTTCCTCCCCTGGGAAATTGAAAATTATCTCAAATTGTTTACTATTCCTTCCACTGAAATGTGGAGGCTAATTCTTGGGGCCCCTGGGTGGCTCAGTCAGTTAAGCATCCAACTCTTGATTTTGGCTCAGGTCATCATCTCAGGGTCGTGAGATCGAGCCCCACATTCGGCAGCGTGCTCACTGGGGAGTCTGCTTGAGATTCTCTCTCTCCCTCTCCCTCTGCCCCTCCCCCCTCAAATAAATAAATAAATCTTAAAAATAAAAATAAAAAAGAAATGTGGAAGCTAATTCTCTCATCCTGATAGTGGGCTCATTTTAGTGACTTCTTGTCCAGCAGACTGTAGGATAAAATGATGTTCTGGGACTTCTGAGACCAGATCCTAAGAAAGCTTGTGGCTTTTTTTTAGTTCTCTTGAACATTCTTTCCGTAAGACCTGAGATGCCACTTAAGAATACCATTCTGGGGAGGACATGTGGAGGTCTTCTCATCTATAGCTCCAGTCAAGCCCAGAATCCCAGCTGTCCTGCTTCAATGCTAGTGATGTGAGAGTAGCCATGTTGACTTTTCAGACCGGTCTGTCTGCCTCTGAGGTTCAGACTGAGTCCCAGCAATGCCATGTGGTGCCGAAGATTCCATAGATAAATGCATCTTCGCTAACAACTGGACCAGAAGCTTATTGGGACAGGCTGTATAGTAGAAGCAGTTCTCTTGTGTCAGATTCTAGCGGACGTTTTCAGTGTCTCTTGTTAGAAGCTTAATATGGCACTCCACTATTCCCAGCAAGGTTCCCCAACATCCTCCAAATAACATTGATTTTAACACAATGCAGAACAGGGTCCAAATCCAGGAATTTCCACTTAAAATCAATAAAATGCTGAATTTTACTGTCAAGTTTTTTGAAACTCTGTACAGATGATCTTGTCATCTCTGAACATAAGGAAAAACCTACCAAGGGTCATTTCATCTTTGCTGCATAAAGGTTACATTCACACTAATTAGCTTCCCCATGTCACATGTCATATGTCATCTGTGAAATAATGAAAGTATCACCTGCCCCATTGAGGATTATGAGGCTTCAGTGAGACTATCCATATGAAGCACTCATTTTAGGCAGTGAGGATTCACTTAATAAACATTATGTATTGTTAAATGGAGGATTAAATGAGAAAATGTAAAGGCATGCATCATATAAAAGCGTCCAGTAAATGCCATTATTCCTTCTTTCTTTCCCTTCTAGGACACTTGGAATATGAGGAAAACACATCTCCGTGCAGCCTCAAGGAGTGCACTGTTCACTAGTTACTTACACAAATTAAAGACTAATCATGACTAGGTTGTAGTTGTTTTCCAAGTGTAAAAATTATTGAGATAGTAATAAGTTATTTACTAAACAATTTTGCTTGTAGAGATTTTAAATTCTGTCATAAAAAGACCTATAAGCCTCTCAACTACAAAGAATTTATTACACCTTGTTTTTTCCATATTAGAAAAAAGGCTGTAATTTGACTACAGAATAAACCATCAACTGTGTAGTACAAAAATGCTATTATATTTTAAGGAGCTACTCAGTCCATTATGCCACAGACAGATAGACTAAAGACACAATTTTGTCACAGATTCTAAGGGGCAAAAATGAGGTGGAGGGCTGTAATAAAGCCAAACACCAAGCATGAATTTTCTTAGAAAGCAGCTTGTCTAAGCGGTCTCACTTGGAAACGCACATTTATTTGCCTTTATTTGCAAATCATGATTTTTTTCTCCCTAAGAATATGTGGAGTGTGGAAATGCTTTCCTCTGCAGGAAGGGTTTTGATTCATTTTGCTGATTTTTAGGAAATGTAGCTTAGCATCTACCTTGCATAGAACCTCCAAGCTACAGCATGCACACATTCCACAAAGTTTGCCATGCACAGCAATTCTATTTCTGCTACGTACAATTGACATTCACCGCATTCTGCCAATTACACCCCTATCATCAATGTATAGCGCTTAGAGCAGGCTGGCAATTCACAGAAGTGCAAGGGACATCACATCGTCTGCTTGTCAGTCAGTCTGCTTTCTGATAGGCTTTACGAAAGCATCATTCTTCCACACTGACCTGTAACGCCAGTGGACAGGGCAAAGGAGGCTTGTCCCATGACTTTGCTTACCATTTCCTCTTCTCCAGCCCCCCTGCAATTCTTGCTGATGACCATCTAGTGCCAACTACTCCATCGCTCTCCAAGGAGTGCAAAGGGAAGTCAACCAGTATGTTAACCCACCTTATCCTTATTTCAGCGAATGGTAAAACTACTCTGACTTTGTCTGAGAACCGAAGCCCCAAACACTTCGGAAACAAATCCCTTTGGAAACCATCCTAGAGTGGGGCAGTTCCATCTCATTCATGCCCCTTGTTGATGGTTGGTGCTCTCCTAGTGCCGGCTTCTCTGTCTTCATCCCAATTAATGAGGCGCCGAGAGGGTTGGCTCTAACTTATATCTAAGTCACCTGACTGGAAGCCTTCCTTTGGGGTTTTCTTGCCAAAACACTCAGTAGAGACACAGCGAGTTTCTGTGCAGTGTCTCTTTCACATGTTTCCTTTTGAGATGGAATCACTGGGAGGACCAGACATTCACTGAGTCTTTTAGAATGTGGCAATACCGAACTAGATAAGATACAGTGCATGGGCTTGACGAAGGATAGCCTAGGAAGGGAAAAGAAGAATAAGAAAAGAATGGTTTTAGTTGCTATGGGAGTGATATGGAAAATATAGGGATGAGAAAAAGGAAGGAGTAAGGCATTATCAGGAGTGGGTGTAAACGTGGCTTCACAGAAAAGGAGTCTGAGTCTATGAAATAAGAAAATTCCTGGCAGACAACCAAGACAAAGGCATTCTGAGCAATGGAAGAAACAGAAACTGTTAAGTAAGTCAAGGACTTATGGAAAGGCTATCGATTTCTGGAAACCAGCAAGTAGGAAACAATGGGAAAGACACGGAATTTAGCCCACTAGGGCTGCCCTAACAAAAGGCCATAGACTGGGAGCTTAAATACGGAAATTTATTCTCTCATGGTCCTGTAGGCTGGAAGGCCACATCAAGGCTCAGCAGGATTTGATTTCTAGTGAGGATTCTCTTTCTGGCTTGCAGATGGCCACCTTTTCTCTGTGTCCTCACATGGCTTTCCTCAGTGTGTGTACATACAGAGAGGGAGGGAGAGGTAGTTCTCTGCTGTCTCCTTTTGGAAGGACACTCACACTATTGGATGAGGGCCCATCCTTATGACCTCATTTAACTTTTCTGACTCCCTTAGAGGGGAGTAGGGCTTCCGCATAGGAATTTTGGAGTGACACAGTCTGCAACAGTGACCATTTAATTTATTGTCCAAACTGGGATACTTTGGAATATTAAAAGGATGCTATTCACTCTTATCCTAGAATAATATGTAAAAACCAGAATTGTCCAAGGGAAACTGAGATATTTAGTCTTCTTAGATAGTGGGTGAGCAGTAAACCTGGAAGGTTAATAAGGTAGGAAGTGAATCAAAATGGCTCTTCTTACATGCCATGCTAAGTGGTTTGAACCTTACCCATCAGGCATAATTTCATTTCCTATGACCTTCACTTTCTGGTGTCACACTCACGGTTATGGAATGTGCATGGCAAATGGGATTTTGCAGGTGTAATTAATGTTGCTAATCAACTGACCTTAAAATAGATGATCCTAGATAGTACAGGCAGGCCTTAAAAGCAGGTGAAGAATGGAGAAAGATAAAGGACATGATCCTTTAAAAGCAGGAGCCTTTAAAAGCAGGAGAGGAATGGAGAAAGATAAAGGACAGGAGGAACAGAGATATCTCAGCATGCCATGATGATTGGGAAATGCAGGGGGCCAAAGGACAAGGAATGCCTGTGACCTCTAAAAGCTGATAATGACCCCTGGTCAGCTGCCAGGAAGGGTACAAGAACTTCAGTGCTACAATCATAGTTATACATTCTGCCAACAACCTGAGTGATCTTGAAAGCAGATATTTCCCAGAGTTTCCCACTGAGAGTCCAGCAAGTGGTTTTAGCCTTGTGAGACCATAAGCAGAGGACTCAGTCAATCTGCTCCCCCCCCCCCTCCCGCCAAGACTTCTGATCCACAGAATTGTGAGATAATAAGAGCAGGCTATCTTAAGCCATTTAGTGCATTATTTGTCATGCAACAGTAGAAAACAAATGCACCCAGTAGAATGCGATGACAAAATTCTAGACCAGACAGTGATCTAATCAGCCTTACATATTCAACGATTGCCTTTGTTGTCAATACAGAGGACAGATAAGGAAGGGGCTGCCTCAGCATGGTTTGAACATGACGGTGGGAATGCAGGTGGGAGGTGAAGGTACCAGAGCTATCAAGACCGTAGCACTAACACAACTGCACCCTGAGTAACCCTGCACGATGATGAGGAAGAGGGTGAATTAAGTTCTCCAACGTGGGTGACCAGGGGCATGGGTGGCATTCTGAGAGGAGTAGACACCTGTTCGTCAGTAAGGGCGATGACCTTAGGGAAGTCATGTTGAGTTTGAAGCATCTGCAAGGCAACAGGTTGGTTGTGTTTGATGGTAGTCCAACATGGGGGCTGGAACTTGGGGAATGATGAAGCGTGGGGATAATGGGTTTGGCTGTAACCCTGAGAAGAGTCATTGCTGAAGTCATTAGGCAATGAAAAAGTCGTAGTAAGAGTGTCAGTGTGCAGAGGGAAGAGGACTGGAGGAAATGCCTCGGGAGAGGCTGTAAAACTGACCAGAATAAGCAAGACAGCAAATTGGGGATTACAGTGTCATGGAAACAAGGGAAGGAATTGTCAGCAGTGTGTGATTCTGGAGAGTTGTAAAGCAAAATGTAAAATAAGAACTCATGGAATTTGACAGTAAGATCGTTGATAGTTATTCCTCAGGTACTATCGGCGGAGACCTGGGATACAGGTTCACAGTGGTATTTAAAAGAAGGCCGTGGAGGAGACTGGTCAATACGGTGAGTGTATGTGACGGTGATGATGATGACCAACCACGGGCACTGTGATTACTGTTCTTTAGAGGAGACGCAATGAAAGAAAGGGAAGAAAATAATTTCTTCAGAAGGATAAGATATGATGTTTATGTGCTGAGGAGAAACCAGGCGAGGAGGAGTAATTGTAGACAAAGCAGAAAGCAAGCCAGCAAAGCTTTGAGGTGTGAGAGAGTGGGGTAGCACAGGCCAGGACAGGGGTGTGGCAGAGTGTCCATTAAGTCCAGTCCCGCTTCTCTTTGGACCGTCCCTCCCCCAGCGAGACTGGTTCCTCAGACGTCCTTTCAGTGAGGTGTGGAATGTGACCGAGTTCTAGCCCTGAAGGTGATGCATGGTGTTTCGGGGCAACAGCTTTACTGAAGTGGGG
Source organism: Neomonachus schauinslandi (assembly GCF_002201575.2). NCBI lineage: Eukaryota > Metazoa > Chordata > Mammalia > Carnivora > Phocidae > Neomonachus > Neomonachus schauinslandi. Next base: position 6,740,246 of record NC_058405.1, read on the forward strand.
ATGCCTCACGCTCCGTCTGCTGCGGGAAGGTGAGCCATGCTGAGGAAGGAAGCGGGGTCTTTTCACATCACTGGATTCTATTTGAGTGGAAATTTGCAGCCTTTATTTGTATTTTAGTCTGTTCCTTTCTGCCATCTTGGCCACCATAACAATTACAGGCACGAAAAGGAGGGGGGTCTAGAAGAAGGAGGAGGGAGGGAAACTCCAAGATTTGCAACCTTGTTGGTGGGAACCAGGAAGGTGAGATGGATTTCAACTTCCTCAGTGAAGGAGATGGAAAGAGTATCTTCTGACCCCCTTGGGGTGGAGGACTGGAGGTGGAATGTGGGGTATGCTGAAATCAGTGGGTCTTCTGTGGAACAGGAATCAGGAGGCAGGAGAGAAGCAGATTAGGGATAAGACTGCACAGCTGAGCTCAATTTTCCAGACTGATGCTGAATGCTTAGCAGGACTTGGATGCCAGAAATTTGTAGGGACTTCATGCCTCAATAGTGTTTGTGTGGACAATGCCCACCATGAATGTGGGAAGCTGGAATAAATACGTTTTCTTAGGGATTTTGGTCAAGGCGTGAGTATATAGCTTCCGCTGCCCAGCCCGTGTTCTTCTTTCTAAAGCAAAGATATCCGAAGGGTTGCTATTCCAAGGAAGCTTATCCTGAGTTAGTGTCTTAGTAGTGACTGTGATTATATGTAGGTCCATCCGTAAGGTCACAGTTATAGTTGTCATCTGCAAAGGCACACTGGTATGAGGTAGGCCTTAGCTCGAAATAAAGAACCTGATCCAGATAAGAATCTTTTCCCTTCTCCATCTGCATTCGTGGACCAGAAATTAAGATTAATTACACAGATCACTCAATCTGTAAACATTTATTAACCATCCATGGTACGAATGACCATGTTGCAGGAACTAGCTAAGTTTAATATCACAATGCCTCCATTCCTTGAGTGTGGAGAGACAGCATTTCTCAAGCTATAAACACTGACACCTATGAAGGATGGGTTTTGTATAGTGGAACAGGACATACAGAATGGGTTCAGAATGCCCATAATGAAAGCAATTAGAATATTCTTATTTATAGCCAACCACATAAACTCATAAGAAATAAAAATTAAGAAAACCAAGCATCCCACCACTAAAAAAAATCTGTTAAATTGATAAAATGGAAATCTGGTACTTACTTGTTAAGAATTATGCAGTGTGCTTCATTATTATACACCAGCTTCTCCTCACTGGAGTAGTGTTGCTATTAAAACCTACATATGTCAGTTATCCAGTATACTTTCAGGACATTTTTAAAGCAGTACATAAATACATAAATTATTTCCAAATCTGTGTCAAATTGCAAGTTCATGATTTAGTTAAATAGATCTGGGAATAACAACAATCTCTTGTTTTATTTTAATAATAAACTGAAAGTAGGCAAGGGGCATTGGGCAAAGACTACATTTTGTGAAGCATTTGTTCATCAGCAAGGTTTCATTAAATGTCTCTGCGTTAAATCCTCTCTGTACATTTTTCCACTTCTGGCAATATGGGAGACAAGATACTTCACTGATCGTTCCACTAAGAAAAAGCCTAAACGTCATGGAAAATATATGTTTCATACATGAATCAATGTACAAGAAAGAAAGAAGTCTCACTTGAGAATTTAAAAGAAGGCCCTGGAGGAGACTGGTCAATACAGTGAGTGTGCGTGATGGTGATGATGATGACCAACCACGGGCACCGTGATTACTGTTCTTTAGAGGAGACGCAATGAAAGAAAGGGAAGAAAATAATTTCTTCAGAAGGATGAGATATGACGTTGTACAGAAAGAAACCTAGAGAGGGAAGTAAAATCCTAAAAGAGGTTTGACCTTGAGGAAATTTGCTGAAAATGTTGTGTCGCATTGGTTTTCATGGCCTCTCAGAATGCAAGAAATAAGACAGAACATACAGGGCCTGAAAAGAGTGGGGGCCCATCTGGAAAAGTGTCTCAGTCGGGCTGGAACCATCAGGAGGCTATATCCTTGTGTAATGGTGAACCGAAACTAAAGTCGACCCATTTCTTCAGGTGACACAGAATACACACCCAGTCCTTACACTTGATACCGCACGGAAGTAAACACATATACACACACAGACACACACACACGCATATGTATGCACTCACACACACACCTCCCAGTAATCCTGGAGAAAAAAAGACAGAAAAGACAAAAGCTGGACCTGACATTCACATTCTTTGCATGATTAAAAAAGTCAAAATAAAACACAAACTCCAAGTATATTTTAAAGTAAATTTAGTATACAGTAGCAATACAAATCCTCTTTGGAGCATTTTATTCCAAAACTCAAAGAATTCCTGAAGGGAAAATGTACACTCACTGTCAAATTTCACTGAAGAAATAAGAAAGAAAGAATGAGTGAGAATCTGCAAAACCAAAAAGCATTGAAAATAAAGCTATTAAAGAATCAGATATTACTGCAATCACCAATGGAATAAAAATAAAAATATATAACTATATGTGATAGGTTTAAAAAATAAAAGGCTTGTTTGGAAATACAGTTAACCCTTAAACAACACGCGTTTGAACTATGCAGGCCCACTTGTATGTGGATATTTTTTTGATAAATACAGACATATTGTAAATGTGTTCAGTCTTCCTTATGATTTTTCTTAATTACAGTTTCTTTTGTCTGGCTTACTTTATTGTAAGAACACAGTATATAATATATGTAACATACCAAATATGTGTAAATCAACTGTGTATGTTATCACTAAGGTTTTAGGTCAACAGTGGGCTATTAGTTGTTTTGGGGGAGTCAGAAGTTACACACAGACTGTGTGGGGGGCTGGTGCCCTTCACCTCAATTGTTCAAGGGCAACTGTATAATCATGGAAAAAGAAAACCTGAAGAGTAAACAGGCTGATTTTGAAAAGAACCAAGTGGGGGCACCTGGGTGACTCAGTCGGTTAAGAGTCCGACTCTTGATTTCAGCTCAGGGTTCCTGAGATCGAGCCCCACATTGGGCTCTGGGCTCAGTGGGGTGTCTGCCTGAGGATTCTCTCTCCCCCTCTGCTCTTCCCCCTCTCACATGTGCTGTCTCTCTCTAAAATAAATACATAAATCTTAAAAAAAAATTAAAAACACAGTCTGGCTATAAAAGAACACATGGAATTAGATGTGGCAGCTGGAAAGTCACTACTGAGACTTCCTGCACAGAGGTAGAATCTTCTAGAATGCAACACAGACAAGCCAGGAAATGAAGATCAAGAAGGAGAGCCTAACATGCACAGAAGAAAGAGTGTAAAGGATTAACCTACTGCTCACTGGAGTTCCAAAGGCAGTGGAGAGAGAAAAAGACTCTGAGAAGTATCCAGAACTGGTGAATGACAATAATCAATATATTCAAGAAAACCTGTGAATCTTACACAATGACAGTAAAATTTCAGAACACACACACACAGAATAGAAATCATCTGTGAGAAGAGATAGGTGGATTGCAAGAGAGTCACGGTTACACTGAGTCCAACCCAGGCTTCAGACCTGTGCCCCATCATCACTTGAGTGCAGGGTATAAAGGAAGATGCAGTTCCTCCTTGGAGAGACAATACATGTGCTGTGAGCCCCCCTGCCTCCCCTCCCTGTCAGAGAACACAGTGCATGTCCTTGGACCTAAGGGGCCACGAAAGTGCTGATTTTCTCTAGAAAGCATTAAAGGGTGAGAGACCTATAAGGAGACCCACAGCTGGGGCGGGAGTGGGGTGGGGGTGCAGCTTGGAAGTCATGGCATTCCCCGCTGAGAGCAGACCACATCAAATGGCGCTTTTCTTATGAGTCATATGTGAGTTTTGTGAGATGGTTCAGCTTGGGATTGTCCAAGTCAGTCTTATCTAAGACTGACTTCCTGGCCAAGGAGGGAAGCTC